>NW_026852160.1:0-49392 GCF_026571515.1 Ruditapes philippinarum
AAACAGTATTATAAAGTAGTACTGATAGTCGTACAAAATTTATTGTTTAATATATAGTCATAATGTCAAACAATTGTACAAATCAACCTAAGTACCAAATCATAAATAGTTTTACGTGAGGTAGAATTATTATTATATACGATAACGTAAGGTTAAACAATTAATTAGAAAAAAATACCGATTTTGTAACTCGTAACAGTTAAGACAATATAAACACAGCCATGTTGTTCGTCAAATTACTTGCTTGAATTTTGATGTATTTTTTTGTTTTAAAGAACGTTTCAAATTCAAATAAATTCTAAAATTAGAAATTCGACTTTAAAATGTTATTTCTCATATAAATGACCTAATTCGACCTAACTCCTGATTCATATATATATATATATATATATATATATATATATATATATATATATTGATGCTTCTTTACCGATGAATTATTGGCATAATTAATAAGTATTGATAATGTTACATAATAAATAATGAAATTGACTGCGGAACATATATGGTTCTCAAGAGTGTACGGAATTTCAAACGATATACGGGTAAAAATAAGGGTTACAGGTTCGGATCCATCGGGATGGAGCTTAAAGTACTGAAGCCCCCAAGTCAGCCTGACCTAAATAGAAAAATTCTATCAAAGACGGCGTATTGGCAAAAACTGGCTTAAGATAAATGTACGTCACTTAGTCCATGTATATTTGAGCCTGGACCCCTGCTGAGTTGTCTGTCAGTAAAAACACTGTATGTCTTTAGGCATTTTTTCAACAAAATGTTTTTGACTCAGGTCATGCAGACGCTTTCATAGATAACTCTTGGTCAGTGAAGAGGCATATTAAGCGTCTACATGATACTGAGTAGATAAGCTTCAGAACTCTTAAAGTAGATCGAAATATATGTGCAAGTAAAATTAGTAATAGCCCCCTCGAATGTGTGAGTTTTATTTATGTATTTGAATTTTCTGCCAGTCTGCCAAGTCATTCCATGTATGCTTTGTTTTATTGTTTAACGACAATGAGCAAGACGAATAAAATATATATGTGTTATATCATTTTCAAAATTATTCAGCAGTGAATTTTAATTCAATTGTGATATCGTGGCTGATATTAGATAAAGAATATTATTCACATGCTGTAAAGTTTTTAACCTGGAGAATAAACATTAAAAGGTTAGATTATTTAATAAGACACCGTACAGAAAAAAACAGATCAAACTAATAAACATGTTAAAGTATGTATAATAAACGCACACTAAAATTTAAGTTGAAGAGCCCCAAGGTGCTATCGGCCCTTATCCGGTGTGGCCCTTATCCGGTGTGGTAAAGGTCACGAAAGATAGGAGGAAAATGAATAACATTGTCGATAAGATAATTGTCGAGAAAACGATTAATATCAACTAATATTTCAAGATAAACTTTATCTATTACCTACAGCGCTTAAGTATTTCTCAATAACTGTTGTGTTGAAATACTGGAATTCTAATCAAGAAAATCCTGTAAATATAATTTGGAATTTACCCGTATCGCCCAATTTATAAAAAGAGTGGGGCAGTCTTGTTATATCTCGGCAGATTTATATCTTATCAAATCAGTCACAATTAGTATAATCAAAGCACAGAATGCGCTGAATTTGTTTGGGTCTCAGAATGTCAGAAAGGTGCAGCTTGTGAGATTATAAAACAATTTGTTTTTGTATAGTGCCACCAATGCTTTCCAGCGTTTTAATTGTAGTAAATTGGCTATAAGACTAATTGCAGCACTGATATTCAATTCAATGTTTATTTGACTTAAACAATTTGAAAAAAAAAGAGTTGCCTTAACTGGGATTTGAACTCAAGACCTCTCGCTTCCTAAGCGAGCGCGCAAACCCCTCGGCCACGTTGATTTTTTATGATAACGGCCTGAAGAAAACCATATTATTCTAAGTTAGGGTTTGTATCTGCTGGGCCGGTGGGGGCTGCGTTCATTGATTTTGTGTAACGACGCTAACTGTTGTTTAACACTTGTGTAAATAATCATGGCGCTTACTAGGGATACGGACAAAAGCCCCCCGGACGAAAGCCCCCCCCCGTCTAAAAATGACAAGGTGGACAAAGCCCCCCCATAAAGTTTACACATAGGACAAAAGCCCCCCCCCCCATAAATAGTAAAGGTAGGACAAAAGCCCCCCCCCCCACATTTTCAATCAAATTTACATATAGTGTATTAAAGTTTTGTTTTTATGTGTTTAAAAGATATGTATGGACATCACATGTAGGTGACATAGTACTAAGGATATTAATTCCATCCTTTTACAAAAGTGATTAAACATTACTATTCTGACCCTTGTTGTGTATATGAAAAGCTATGAATTCAGTATCGGATGCATGCATTATTTCATCTGTTATCATATACTTTGTTATCACTTCAGTATATACATTATAAATAAACATCAAAACAAATTCTTTTCATTTTTATTTAAAAATTTGTGTGAAATTTGATGAATTTGAGCACCTGTGCATGTGAAAAAAGATGGGGGGCTTTTGTCCTACCTGTATTTTTGATGGGGGGGGGGCTTTGTCCTATGTGTAAATTTCAAGGGGGGGGGGCTTTTGTCCACCTGGTCATTTTTAGACGGGGGGGGGGGCTTTCGTCCGGGGGGGGGGCTTTTGTCCTACACTCCGCTTACTATAAGCATGTATATCTATAAAGAATAAAACAATTTTAGAAATCTTTGACCATTCGGGAATTATTTTGCTTGAAAATTAATCCGTCTGTCATGTGACAGTCCGTCTGTCTAATGCAATTAACAGCATTAGAGTCTGAAATTTCGCTACCATTACTTGTTTGGTCTGACGACCCGAACAAACAAAAAAACATAAATCGTTTGAATTATGCAGTCCATACAGCTAATCTTGATAATGAAAACATGAGCATTATGTAACTTCAGCTACACGGAGAGCAGTTTCCAAATCACGTTATTTTAGATAGTAAAAATCAGACAATAATTTACAAAATTCCGATGTATTGTACCTTGAATGTCATTCATTTATTCTTTGCTAATTTGTAATATGCAGGACTTTATCGGTACAAAAAATCCATATCGCACATAAAGGCAAATATTTAGAATATTTCACCGACATTGGTAACGTATTTTTGGCATGCGTTTCAACTTTTATTATTCCTTAATTTACATAATATTTATTACTGCGTATTGTTTTATGCATATCTAATCAAAATAAAGACTGAAAATACTTTTATTTGCGCAGTCTTCGCCGTTGAAAGTTTTATGTGCGCTTCGATGTATCAGCCAAAATGCGGTGTTCCTGAAATAATACGAATTTGCATTTTTTCCGCGAAATAAAATAAATCTTGTAAATTATAATATCATACTTTTCTTTTAAATACCAGAATTAGCAGTTAAAGTCTATCAGCATTTAAAACACCAACAACTATTTCTATGATACAAGAGAAGATTATACTCCTTTATTCAAGCGGGTATGATTTTTATTTGTTTGGGTCGTCAGACCAAACAAATAATGGTAGCGAAATTTCAGAGTCTAATGTTCTTAATTGCAAATGCCGAAAGTAGTCCACTTTTTTGAAGCGGTTACTTCCCTTTTGTATGTACACTAAAGCCGAAAAATTCAGGGGAGATCACTGCGTAAAGATGGTCAAAGACAGGCGCATCAATTTTCAAGCAAAGTAATTCCCGAATGGTCTAAGATTTCTAATATTGTTTTCTGGTATTTTCTGATCGAAAATAACTAAATACAAAGCGGACATTCAATCTCTGACACAGAAGTTTATGACAAACCTAACAACAAGTAGTTCTCAAAACAGCTTAAAACTAGCGATTTAAAAGAAAGAAATATTTTATTTTGTTACAAGTATCCAACAAATTACAACGCAGTTAAAGTTAAAATAATAGCGTTGGCTTATAGAATTGTCAATAAATGCACAATCACAAATTACGCGGATGAATATGATTTTATCAATGAAAATACTATTTTTAGCCATGTAGATTACCGAATACTACACAAACCGAGTAGTGGAATATATAGATTCTACATGTCGGACTGTTTGTGCGAGAGGATTTTCGCTAAAATATTTACTTCAATTTTAAACAACAGGTTTACCAGACAAAATACCTCGAAATTAATAAGGATTACAAACCCGAAATGCAATGGAAGTTCTAAATTTAGAATCACTTGATATTATTCAGACATACTGTGTATAACTTCTCCGTGGTACAGTGGTAACGCGCTCGATTAGTGAGTGAGAGGTCTCGAGTTCGAATCCCAGTCGAGGAAATTTTTTTTTGTTAAATTCTTTTTTTTAATTGTTTTTGTTAAGGAAGTAGCCATGATTTACAAGGATAAAGTGTGGCTGTCGTAAAAAAAGTACATAAATGATTTTTTGATGCAACTCTAGTTATGCAGAATTCCGTATGTGCCTTACAAAATGAATTATAATACATAAAAATAAACTTATACAGGAAAATGCATACAGATATACAGTACGATTTAGATTGCAAAGATCAGAAAATACCAAAGAACTTAAGGCCCTTTGATTCTTTATAAATATACATGCTTATAGTAAGCTTCAGGATTATTTACATCTGTGTTAAACAACAGTTAAAAGTCGTTACAAACCCTAATTTAGAATAATATGGTTTTCTTCAGGCCGTTCACATATAAATTTAACCGTGGCTGAAGGGTTTTCGGGCTCGCTTAGGGAGCGAGAGGTCTGGAGTTCAAATCCCAGTAAAGGTAACTCATTTTTTTTAATTGTTAAAGTCAAATAAACATTGGATTGAATATCAGTGTTGCAATTAGTCTTATAGCCAATTTACTACAATTAAAACGCTGGAAAGCATTGGTGGCACTAAACATATAATCTCACTACCAGCACCTTTCTTACATTCTGAGACCCAAACAAATTCAGCGCCTTCTGTGCTTTGATCTATTTATGTAGTGAATTCCCTGGGTAATATACCGATAAACAGCAGACGACGGGACCATCACTGATAAACGGACAGGTATATGTTTATCTTAAAATATGCCCGTGTCCCTACTATATGGTTTAATTTTGTTTTGATAAAAATATCTTAATGAATGCAGCAAAACCGACTTTATTTGTATTGTCTTAGATATACATGTACTTGTATTTTTTATGACTGACAATCGGCCTGAGGTGTCAAAAATCTATATTTAAGTTTATATTCGTCTCTACACTGTAGTGATATATCTTAGTGACTAACGTCCAGTGTAAGAATTGAACATTTCATTTCCGCGCACTTTTCACCTAGTAAGGCATGTATTATGTTAACTCTAACGAATAAAGTCACAGATATATCTACATTGTATGAATACATTTATTTATCGTAAAGTATACATGTGTCCCTACAATACTATCTATGTTTTCATATAGATAATTTATTTGTTTTTGTCCGAATTTTCTAAAGCATACATTATAAACAGGATAGGCACCTAAAATGCATTTGTTTCCTGAAATATACATTCATCCCTACAGTAAAGTGAATATTTCATAGAAATAGTCTAAATTATAAATAACGTTTTGTATAATAATTGAAGGACATGATAAAAAAATACTGTTTTTATTCTCATCGCGCATTTTGATCTATACATCATGTTTGTGTAGAAACGATTATGGGCAAACGGACAGATATATCTTTGAATATAAGATATACATATTTTCCTACAATATCGGCTATATTTGAAAGCGATATCGTTATGCCTTTTAATGAATGAAAGTAATAATATCTCACCTTCTCCATTTCATGTCGGTAGTTAGCAGACGACTTTTTAGCAATACTATAGTATAGTTTAATTACTACTACCTTGCGTTATTTGAGCCGCGTCACGACAAAACCAACATAATAGGTTTCTGATCAGGATCCATGTTGTTCGCTTACAAACTCTATAACAAGTAGAGAAACTGATAGCGAACAGCATGGATCCTGATCAGTCTGCGCAGATGCGCAGGCTGGTCTGGATCCATGCTGGTCGCAAACCCATTATGTTGGTTTTGTCGTGACGCGGCTCAAATTACGCAAGGTACCCTGAATTCTTAGCTCTGTCAGATGGTTTTATCGCCCATTTAAATACTATTGTACGAGATAAGGTTACAGAAATGGCGTATTGTAAATAAATGACCATGCATAGTTACTCCCCTTTGATAAATGATCGTCATTTACACTTCACTTTTTTGGAGGGGTGGGGGTGTTATGAATAAATATATAAATATCAGGTCAAAGGTTTTTACATTTATAAATTTAGCTACATTTATTTTAAGTTTTAGTAAATTAAAATGAAATGTAAACATTTGTCGATAAGCACAAACATTTATAATAGCTTTTTATTAAAATGTTCGATTTACGTTCATTATCGGTATTATAGTTCAGTAGACGCTCATTATTTGAAATGGAACGGTTTCATATAGTTTCAGACGCTTTTTAAAAGATAAAGTATAGAATAGTGACATAACCTGTTATGGAATTGTCTATGCACATAAATACCCGTGTTTTATTGTAGAAGGCGTCGAGTTTTGGGTTTCGGGGAGAACAAATAAATATATGATTTTTGTAACTTTGATGTTAGAACTTACTAAGAGCTCCCTTCCCGTGGAGAGGGAATAGGTAAGCAGTTGTCTGCATAGGCCTGAAATAATGCTCGGAATGCACCAGAAAAGATGGAAAGCCGCCATGTAACCTTTACTTGGTTTGTGCGGCGTAAAACCCAACAAACAAACACACCTCCCCTAAATTTCACAATTTATATACAATTAGAAAATTACAGCAAATTGACAAGTATTTTTGATCATAATGCAACTCAAAAAAGTGTATGGTCCTTTGAGAACTTTGTACGGAATTCGATGATAAAAGTTTAGTGATTCGATAGAAAATGGTACCGTAAGCACTACAAATCTGATCAAAATGCCGGAAGCAAATGGAATCCATACGCCTGAAAATAGCAAATTATTGAGTCTGTTTACGTACGGTACTGGAAAGTGCAAGTTACTGCCCGCCCCCTAGGAACGGCTTAAAGGTCTGAGGTAAAGAATTGCCATGTTTTGTATGTTTTAAATAGATTTTACGTACGTAGATTACAATGACACACAACAAAAAAGTGTTTAAAGAAGTCCTTTGATGAAATAAAAAACAGGTTTTGGAAAGTCGGGTTTTCCGTAACGCGATTTGTAATTTCAAACACGCCGTTTTTTACACAAATAGCCATTCAATTATTCAACTGGTTTGTAAAAAAGAAAGAAAGAGATCAATAAAACAGACAAAAAAACATCCTAAACGCTCTAATTTATGTTACATACTAAGCGATGTACGGCGTACATGTATATATAATTTGTTAAATTACATTATTATATATGAACTATTCATTGTCAAATGACCAACATCCTCAGTTTCTTCTTTCTTTATTTTTTATCATTCTAACAGTGATTTTTTTCTTTTCTTTTATTTTTTTGTGTGTGTTTGTGTGTGTCTCTTATATAGCATGTATAGTTTTGCTGTTATGAAAAAGCCCCATCATGTATAGTAAATTAGTACTTTGTATGGAGGTTAAAATACTACTTTATTTATTTTACAACTTTTATGACAAATAAGATCACATTTATAGCTACTTTCTCATAGTAATAAATATCTTACATTCTGTTCAAGCAATATTTAAATGTTGTAAAATTCAAGATTGCACTTTCTTAAGAATTTAAAAAAAAATGTTTCTAAGGCAAAATATGCGTATAATTAAATAATATATAATAGATATGTTGATATTGTTTAGTCAAAGTCAAAGTCAAAATATCTTTATTTTTCATCAGTTCACAAAAAGTGACAACATGATACATTCCAAAAATTATGAAACAATTAAATTCGGGTAAAAAATAGGACAAAGTAGGCTAGCAAAGATCGCATTTTAAAAAAGTGAGGATCCTTTCATAAAGAAAAGGAAAAGTTGATTTAAAGGTTCTTCTTTTGTCTATAACTTCAGGCTACGAGAAAGTGTGAGAAAATTATTATATTCAAATATGACAAATAGATTCAAAAATGATAAAATAAAAAACTTATAGGCGGAGAAAAGTTGATTTAAACGAAGTTAATGTACACCAAACGATTTCTATTATTATCTCAATTTGTCTTGATATGTCGATTAGGTTTTTGTTACGTGAGGCAACGCTCCTATTTTTATATTTACAGACTAATGCGCGTGTAGTCTGTGACCTATATCCGCGTGACATACCCAGTCTGAACACAAATGAGCCGCGTCACGACAAAACCAACACAATGGGCCCGCGACCAGCATGGATCCAGACCAGCCCGCGCACCCGCGCAGTCCGATCAGGATCCACGCTGCTCGCTAACAGTTTCTCTACTTGTAATAGGGTTTGTAAGCGCAGGCCGGTCCGGATCCATGCCGGCCGCAAACCCACCACGTTGGCCCCCTCGCGACACGGCTAAAATGATCTATATTAAGTAGCGCGGAATCGGAATCTTACGCTTGAGTAATTTTAATTGTAAACGTTGTAAAACGGTATGTTTACATCAGGCGAGACGGAATTTTTTCTATCTTTTTTTTTTTTTTTTGAAATTAAGTTTCTAAAAGCTGTAATTGTAGTCTAATCTAAATTTGTATAAATGCCTCGTTAAACATTTTGACCTGCCAGTCATTTATGTTGCAATCTGTGACCTATATCCGCGTGACATACCCAGTCTGAACACAAATGAGCCGCGTCACGACAAAACCAACACAATGGGCCCGCGACCAGCATGGATCCAGACCAGCCCGCGCACCCGCGCAGTCCGATCAGGATCCACGCTGCTCGCTAACAGTTTCTCTACTTGTAATAGGGTTTGTAATAATCAAGTTATTATTCAAAAGATAATTCCTTTGTTTACATTGGTGATTAGAACTGCACTGACCACACACCGCCAAAATTTCATGTACAGGTGACTGTCATTAAGGTAATCATTCAATCGAAATCATAATATTTAAGTTCTATTCTAATTCAATATCAGACTAATTGGACATTGGTAACAATAATAATTAATTAATTAATTGATTAATCAATTAATTTATTCATTTATCTATCTATCAACCTATTTATATTGAATGAATGAATGAATGAATGAATGAATGAATGAATGAATGAATGAATGAATGAATGAACGAACGAACGAACGAACGAACGAACGAACGAACGAACGAACGAACGAACGAACGAACGAACGAACGAACGAATGAACGAATGAATGAAGAACGAACGGACGAACGAACGAACGAATAAGTAAATAAATAAAAAAAATAAAAAAAATCATTCATTTAATTATAAATATATAAATAGACAGATAATAAATAATTAAATGAATAAATAAATAACTCAATAAACTAATAGATAATTAAACTTATAGTTTAATTAAATGAATAAATGAATAAATAAATAAATAAATAAAAAATTTAGTCAATTGATAAATAAATAAACTAATAAATTAATAAATTGATTAGATAAATAAATAAATTAATAAATTTATAAATTCATAAATTAATTCATTCGTTAATGTAACAAATGTCCAATTAGTCTGATATTGAATTAGAATGGATCTGAAATATTATGATTTCGATTGGTCGATTACCTTAAGTTTCAATACCAGTATAACAGTCACCTGTACATTAAATTTGGGCGGGGTGTGGTCAGTGCAGTTCTAATTACCAATGAAAACAAAGGAATTATCTTTCGGATAATAACTTGATTGGATAGCAACATAAATGACTGGCAGGTCTGATTGCCCCCTAAAAGAATGTTGACACCACTTGAACGTGTGAAAAACATAACCATCGAAGGTCATAAATTACGTATTACATCCTTTTGTTCACAGAGATCAATTAAGTTTTATTTCCCTTCATGATGGGGCTTTTTCATAACAGCATTATTATATAAAAGACACACACACAGAGAAAAAAAAAGAAGAAAAAAAACACGGTTTAAAAGAATGATAAAAAATAAAGAAAATGAGGATGTTGATCATTTGAAAATAAATAGTTCATATATAATAATGTAAGTTATAATAATTTATACATGTACGCCGTTTGTAACAGAAATTAGAGTGTTTAGGACGTTTTCTCGTCTGTTTCATTGATCTCTTTCTTTCTTTGTAATAATTGAATGGCTATTTGTGTAAAAAGCGGCGTATTTGAAAATCGTGTAGGCACGTTCATTTAGAGCACTTAAATAACAAATCATTTTTTACATAAATTTAACTTGTACAACACGCCAAAAGAAACAAAACAGCATATATTTTAATGTATTAGCGAGGAAAAGAAATACACATAAGTAAACTGACATGAAGGTTAACAAAATAAGGTAGTGATTTTCCTATGTCATCAATTAATATGGCGGCAGAAACTACCGATTACTTATTTATTTATTATTTATTTGTTATATATTATCTCATTCATTCATTCATTCATCAATTCATTCATCAATTCATTCATTCATTCATTCATTCATTCATTCATTCATTCGTTCGTTCGTTCATTCATTCATTCATTCATTCATTCATTCATTCATTCATTCATTCATTCATTCATTCATTCATTCATTCATTCATTCATTTATTCATTCATTCATATAGAATTAATTAATTAACTAACTTATTGATAAATAAAAAATAAATAAATAATCGACAATATCTGCCGCCATTAAATTGATGACGTAGGAAAATCACTACCTAATTTTGTTAACCTTCATGTTATTTGTATTTCTTTTCCTCGCTAATACATCAAAATATTTGCTGTTTTGTTTCATTTGGCGTGTTGTACAAGTTATACATATCCAAACAAAAATGCTTTTGATATTTAAGTGTTCTTAATGAACGTGCCTACACTATTTTCAAATACGCCGTTTTTAACACAAATAGCCATTCAATTATTCAACTGGATTGTAAACAAAGAAAGAAAGAAAGAGATCAATGCAACGTACAAAAAACATCCTAAACGCTCTAATTTCTGTTACAAACTATGCAATTTACGGCGTACATGTATATATAATTTGTAAATTTACATTATTATATATGAACTATTCATTTTCAAATGATCAACATCCTCATTTTCTTCTTTCTTTATTTTTTATCATTCATTTAAACCGTGTTTTTTCTGTGTGTTTTGTGTGTGTGTCTATGCTATTATGAAAAAGCCCCATCATGAAGGGTAATAAAACTTAATTGATCTCTGGGAATCAAAGGATGTGTAATATGATACGTAATTTATGACCTTCGATGGTTATGTTTTTCACACGTTCAAGTGGTGTCAACATTCTTTTAGGGGGGCAATCAGACCTGACAGTCATTTATGTTGCTATCCAATCAAGTTATTATCCGAAAGATAATTCCTTTGTTTTCATTGGTTATTAGAACTGCAATGACCACACCCCGCCCAAATTTAATGTACAGGTGACTGTCATACTGTTTATTAAACTTACGGTAATCATCCAATCGAAATCATAATATTTTAGATCTATTCTAAATCAATATCAGACTAATTGGACAGTGGTTACTTTAATGAATGAATTAAATTATTAATTTATAAATAAATTAATAACTTTATTTATTTAATCAATTTATTAGCTTATTGGTTTATTTATTTATTAATTGATTTATAAATTTATTAATCTAATTAATTTATAATTTAATTAATTTATTAGATTATCAATTTATTGATTTATCAATATATTAATTCAATTATTTATTTTCTATCTATTTATATATTTATAATTAATTGAATAATAAATGAATGAATGAATGAAATGAATGAATGAATATGAATGAATGAATGAATGAATGAATGAATAATTATAATATTTATTATTATAAATAAATAAAAATTGATAAATAATAATAAATAAATAAATAAATAAATAAATAAATAAATAAATAAATAAATAAATAAAATAAATAAATAAATAAATAAATAAATAAATAAATAATCGGTAATTTCTTTTGCCATTCTAATTGATGACGTGGGATATTACTTTGTTTATCTTCATGTCAGTTATACTTATGTGTATTTCTTTTCCTCGCTAATACATCAAAATATATGCTGTTTTGTTTCATTTGGCGTGTTGTACAAGTTATATTTATGTAATTTAAACAAAAATGCTTTTGTTATTTAAGTGCTCTAAATGAACGTGCCTACACGATTTTCAAATACGTCGTTTTTAGCACAAATAGCCATTCATTTATTCAACTGGATTGTAAACAAAGAAAGAAAGAGATCAATGAAGCAGACGAAAAACATCCGAAACGCTCTAATTTCTGTTACAAACTATGCAATTTACTGCGTACATGTATATATAACTTGTTAACTTACATTATTATATATGAACTATTCATTTGCAAATGATCAACATCCATTTTTTCTTCTTTTTTATTTTTTTATTATTCTTTTAAACTGTGTTTTATTTCCTTTTTTTCTTTTGTGTTTGTGTGTGTCTCTTATAATTATGCTGTTAAGAAAAAGCCCCATCATGAAGGGTAATAAAAGATAATTGATCTCTTTGCTAATTAGAACTGCACTGACCACACACCGCCCCAATTTAATGTACAGGTGACTGTCATGCAATTAATTAATTTATTTGTTTAATCAATTTATTTAAAAAATATTTATTTATTTATTCATCAATTTATCAATGTATTAATTTATTTATTGAATTCTTTATTTAATTATTTATTTATATATTTATAATTAATTGATTGATTGATTGAATGAATGAATGAATGAATGAATGAATGAATTTTTTTAGAATTTATTTATTAAATTGACTGTCATACTGTTTAAACAATTTTTTTTAAATATTTCTACAATGTATAATAATACTTTTTTATTTAAGTCTCATTCATGCACATACACAAATAAAATTCATAAGCAAACATAAAACACAGAAAAGTACATGACCGTTCAATCATTGAATTATAACAGACTAGTAAAACATTTATAATAACACGAAACTATCATACTTATCATAAAATTACATCCTACCTTAAATAATAACTAACTACACAGAACAAATACTATAAATTAATGGAAAGAAATATACATTTATATATTTATATGATTAAAAAAAAAACAGTCGCTATTAATGTTTATGAAACTTAAGGTAATAATCCAAGCGAAATCATAATATTTCAGATATATTTTAATTAATTATTAGACTAATTGGACATTTGTAACATTAATTCATAAACCAATTAATTAATTTATCTATTTAATCAATTTATTAAAAAAATAATTTATTTATTTATTAATTCACCAATTTATCAATCTATTAATTCATTAATTAATTAATTTATTGACTTCTTTATTTAATTAATTAAATAAGTGTATTAATTTATTAGTTTATTAATATATTGATTTATAAATATGTTAATTTAATTATTTTTTTTCTATTTATTTATATATTTATAATTAATGAATGAATGAATGAATGAATGAATGAATGAATGAATTTATTTATTTATTTAGAATTAATTAATTAACTAATAAATAAATTAATAATTATTTAATTGAGTAAATAAATAACTAATTGGACCGGACCTATTTCATTTTAAAAAGGTCGGAACCGAATATTAACATGTAGAAACACTTTTACAGTTAAACTTTCGATCCAATAAGTAAAACAAAAAAAAGACATAGATGAATTCTCCCATAATGTTATTCTCCCATCACGCTCTAATGGGGTATTTCTCCAAGTTAGCCATCATGGGAGATTTCTCCCATTTTAATTTTGGGAGGTTTCCGCACCATTTTAATTTTGGGAGATTTCTCCCATTTACTAAATGGGTTAGTTCAGCCAATGGGAGAATTGCAAAATTCTTTAAATATATTCCTCGAATACTTATAAGTTTATTATAAGTATTATATATTCAACATATGTAAAAATATTTAGAAAAAAAATTTTTTTTTCCTCCCACGGTTTTATTCTCCCACTTTAAGAAATGGGGTTTCAACCCCACTAAAGTCCCAGTGGGATACGTAAAAACCCGTGGGAGAATTGAAAAACCCCATGGGAGGTCACACTTTGAACGCTCACACAGCGTTTAATTATTGCGCTATCTTTGTGTAATCGGTCAATAATCGTCTATTTTTATCCAAATTACTGTTTGATTTAACTTTTTGTATTGAAACTATGTTAAAAAGGGTAGTTGAGTTTGCGAAAATTCCGGATTTGCAAACTTATTCCGGAGGCTGTTGTATGCAGGCTTCATAACATCTGATCTCCTTTAAAAATCCCATTTTATTCAGTTCCGCCCTTTGTTTTCTCGTTTAGGGGACACACATATTTTTTACTTAGGGACCACATGCCGCTTTTCATGGAATGGCACTGAAGGGCATTGAATTAAGGTTTCATGATAACCGCCATATGAACGCATCTGCGGATTTTTCAAAGTTCTAAATTGTTCCAGTTCATATTAAATGTTAAATTCTGCTTAAGCCGGTGCTAAGGGGCGTGGACGGTAACTTGAACTTTCAAATACCTTCCATCAACAGGCTCAATCAAACTGAGTCTGCAACATTTTCAATATTGTCGTGTTGGGCTTCCTTAAGGGATTCTTATCTTCTCTATTTTGACACTAAAGATCCCATACAATCTTCTTTTAATGTTGGGCATAATATCTCCCATGTATGAATGAATTCAATTCTTTCAAGGCAAGGTTTGAATTAAATTAAAGAATTAAAGGTTTCTCATTTATACGGATCCATCTGATATGTACCCTGATCTCAATTCTAGTATGCAACCAATATCACTTATTGGCAATACTAGGGATTTACGTCAATTTCAATTGTATATAGGGTACGTGTCTATGTCCCAGAGATACAAGGGATACAAAATAGAAATGAATTTGGGCAAGATTTTGGACCTTAGGTAGTATCAAGCTGATACTATGCATTGGTGATCAGCTAGAGGTATTAGAAAAAAAAAATATTCTCGGCTGGGAAAAGGGTTTTTATTCAAATGTTTGAAGAAATTGCTCACTATGATAATGGAATATTGAAAAATGAGAAATTTCCCGTTCGTAGATTTACAGTATAGCTCCCTGATACTGATCTTACCATAACTTACAAAAGTCAACTCAAAGACAGTGAAACAATCACTGATTATGTCAATTCAAATACAGTGAAACAAACACTGATTATGCATTTGCTTTGCGAATGTTAGGTGGCTAGGGACGATCGGGAGACCGCTTTATCTGAAATTTGTCAGATTCTGTACGAAACTTGTGCTCTTTACGCAAAAAGTTAACGAGCATCTTTTATCTGTCGTCCTCCTTTGCGACAAATTGTCAGCACGCGTAAAGTCGTTGGTGTAGATCGTGTTTAGCCATTCCCTGTTACTAATTATGGATAAGAACAGATTATGGTTGTCTGCATTTTTTTTAAATAATTGGAAAGAAGTTGTTAGCTTATCTATAATAACTGCTTAAACAGTTGCTAAAACTTTCGTTACAGTAGTAATTTGTCGATTTGGTTGCCCAGAACAAATTCACATCAATCAAGGAGGATATTATACTTTTTAAATTCTATCAATTACATTCTTCTACGCCTGGACCTCGGTTTTATCAACACCCTTCTCAGTCTGTGTAGACTTATCCTCCTTTATTTTAAAAATATCTTCATATTCACTGTTTAGAATTCTGATCTAACACTTTCTCCTCACTTGGGGTCTTTTTTTACGCCAACACTTAGCCAGTGGGCTCTTGACTCTTCCCTAGAAATTTACTCCATCGTAATACTCTTGGGGCTGGTGACTCAAAACCGCCAAGGTCGCTGTTATAAAAATCTAGAAACAATGTGATCCCTCGGAAGCATTTATCACAACAAAATTACAAGAGAATTGCAGACTCGGTTTGATTGAGTCTGTAAGGTCCCCTTCGCATTTCTCAATGTGTCCAAGAGAGTTCACATGACGATCGTATAGTTAAGACTGTTAACACGCTTTTTAAAGAAACACTGCTGGTATAATTTTTGCAATTTACGATACTCCCCATTCATATAAGTACAATGCACAGTCTCCTATCTTGTTTTGTTTCTGAAAGTTTAACATCGTAGCTGTATTTGTTTCGAAGCAATGCCTTACCAAAATTATGTCGGGCTAACTAACGTGCCACGTACATTCTCTGGCGCAAATGTTCTGCATACTCACTATACAATATTGCAAACTTACAATTGTCAAAAATGTTTCTTGACAATTCTGCCGGGATTCGAACCTGACGATCTAGCATTAACATGATTGGAGTCATACCAGTAGATACCAGTAGTATTTCCTTTTAAGATAAGCCTTAATCATGCGAAATATTAAAGCATCAAATATCTTAGCTTAACCATCACATTTTGGAATCTTGACCGAGGTCCAAATCTTGCGGACCTCCATTAAAGTACAGAAACACTTTTACTCTCAAAGTTACTCCCAAGGCCACTGTGCAAGAAAATATGTGACCCAATAACCTCATTTAAAATAACATTTCATGTAGTCTTGGCTGCCTGGTCAGGGACAGCAAATATCTCAACCCATTTTGAAAAATGATATGTAACGACTAATATAAATCTGTTGCCTCGAGGTGTCAAATGAAAAGGACCTAAAATATCGGTAGCTTTAACATTCCATAAAACATATGTGGGTGACATTTACATTTCTCATAAGTGCTTTAGCTTTCCTGGCTGGACATTTATTGGATTCACAAAAATCACACTTGAGTATCCAATTGTTCGCATCTTCCTTCATTTCAACTTCATTTCAAACCAATAATACTTTATTTTTAATTTCTAATAGGCCTTCTTACACCCAAAATGTCCACCTAAATCTGCACCACATACTTCATGTAAGACTTCATTCTTTAAAGCCCTAGGGACTAAAACTTGCAATATAGGCACACAACCATTCTTAGGAAAAAATTGCTAATAGACTATGCCATCAATAATCTCTAGTGAAACCCACAGAGCAACCAATATTGCTTAGTCGCTTCCCAAGTAATTGATATCTCTTTTAAATGTTGTCTTCAATCTTTTAATATCATTGCATCATATAAAGATTTGAGGTCTACATCACTAGCCTTTAGATTTACAATATCTGTGTTTGACCTTTGTTGAAGAATTGTACCATTATTCATAATATGTAAACTTGAACTTGCTTTACCCCCTGCTAAGTCTAAACTTTCACCTATTTTACCTGAATCTTGAACTTTCAGCTTTATCCAACATGATTTCTACAGCACTCAACTGGTGACTGTGACAATTATCTTCCTGTACATATCCTGTACATATCATCCTTTATTTAACAATTCATCTTCACAAACCATTGAGTTTTCAACTAAAGGCTCCAATTCATCAAAATAATTACATTGACAATCCGAAGGCTTTACACATCTGGACATACCATCTGAATTTGAATGCTTCGTACCTAAACGATGTTATATGGTGAAGTCATAAGATGATAATATTTCGAGGTACATGGCATGCCTCCCTGTCAGTTCTTTGAAAGAAAACAGATACACCAATGTTTGATGGTCTGTTCTAACCAGACATTTCCGTCTAAGTAAACATTGTCTTTAGTACTCTACAAAATATCTCAGATTTAGTCAACATTTTACTTCCATGACTAATTACTCGCTTAAGACCATTCTTAATTTGGCTAAGCACAGACCAAACCGAAAAATCACTTCCATGGTAGTCTAGTATATATCCACCATCTTCTATAAGCCATGATCTTTGGATTGAAAATTGAATGGAAAACTATTGCATGTATTGACAGAATGTGAAAATTGATTGTAAACATGGTTTACAGTGGGTCTTTCCAGGGCTTGGTCCTTTGAAGGAGTTTGTTTGTTAAGGGTGGTGGCGTTTTTGATTTTTGCAATTAACGGGTTATTAAAGAATACTCGTTTTGTGCACAATCGTGAGTACAAATAAAAATCTTAAGTGGTTTATATGCTAACTTAATATTAAATACTAACTAGTTAATATACATCAACTCTTATCACATAATGGTAAATTATACTGTATGTTCATCTGTATGTTCATCTGTTACATGAACTGTATGCAAGAAAGAATTTTGATTTGACAGAAACCTAAAAAAGGCGGACGTTAGTGATTAAACAATGCTTTACTAGTTACAAAATTACACTTAAAAATTTATGTATTTGGCCACACATACTTACTGAATATGGGTAATTTAATTTTGAAAAACCTACAATTCTATAGATGGAAAGAAACACGTCAATTCATGTTTTGAAGAGAAAAATATGCATTTGTTGCACATAAGCAAAATAAAATGTTCATCATAATGGGTTTATCCTAGCAAGATACTATGTTTCATTTGGATTTTACTTTAGCAAAGAAAAACGCCACCGGTCGTCCGTGTTTGGGACTTTTATTTCATTTGGTTTTGCTGGCGAATTAAATCCAAATGCGTACGTGAGTATAGATATACAATATACATAAATGAGCAGGAGAGGGAAAAAGATTAATAAGAACTTTTTCAAGTACACGCTTGGTGTAATCAGATATTTTTATGACGCTTTACAATGTACCACAGTACTTGTTATAAAGTAAATCAAAAGAAACACACCCTCTCTCTACATATACTTATTTCCCCTCATCGAAATGACGTTAAAACGTGGATACCTGATCAAATACAAAATGGATATAAAGAGTAACAAGAAATGGGTACAAAGCTGTATTACACCGAGATATGGCAGATTTATTATGAAACTGAAGTAGCCTGTAAATCCTGACTTTTGAAAACAAAGCTTCAGATGAAATGTTTGCTCTACGTCTTATCAAATGTAATAAATTTTGTACTTGTCAGCAGTCAGTACAAGTCAAACTTATTTTGGAGGCATGAACAATAATTTGAAAGAAACGATTATGGGGCGTATGACAAAGTTTTAATTTTCAGAAGTATTTTGGATGATTTTGTTATTTTATTTAGTTTTGTCATGATTTTAAGTTTCTTAGACTTTGAAAATATTAGGAACGTAAGTTTTTCAATGAACCTAAAGTTATCTAGACAATACATTCCTATTATAACTATATGATTAAAATTTAACTCTTTCACTTTCAAAATGGATCTAAATATTGCATAATAATAATGTTAAAGATACAATAGAAAGAAAAAAGGTTGACCCTACTGGGTTTGAACAAACAACCCTCAGTTTAAATGCATTTGACAGCATGTGTAGCCTATTAATATACTTTTAAAAGCGGAAGTAATGCATTTTATGGTCATACCTTAAAGTACGATACCTATATAGCAATGGTTAAACGACTCTAGACATCAATTAAACAATTCATTTAGTGCAAATACAATAATTATATACGATATACTATAGACTATAGTTACAAACATATGAATCAGAAGTTAAGAAAATACAACTTATAAATAATATGAAACATCAAGACTAAAAATAAACTGTTTACATGCAGTACACTAGTACACAGGGTTTACTATTCGAATCGTCATATAAAAGAAGAAAAAGACGAAGAAGAAACAATTATGTATTATAACAGTGACTTGCGATATATGCATATTTTGCAAACAAATATAAAACAAATTCAGAATAAACAAATCGCCAAGTCCCATGGACATATATTTCATTGGTTATAGAAAAACGCCATGTATATCAACATAGACAATCAAGTCCAACCATGCTGAAAATATTATTACGACCAATACTGAAAAAATGCCTTTCATATTTTATAGCGTTGATAAACGGATTCAGAAAATTGGCTAAATGAACCATTATTTTATAATCAAAATATTGTTATTGGTAAATCACTTTTTTAATATTGGGACCAAAAAGGTATATATTCGATATATATATATATATTAATGACATTTTCGATAAAAAATATAATTTTGACTTATTTAAACGTACAATTACAAAAATCTGTTTGTATAACACTTTATGGGAATAAAACAATGTGTAGAGACATTTCTTTTAAAAAATCAAAATTAATGTTAATCTTATAGATAAGCAACAATAACCCCTTCTACCTACTTATTTATCTTCGATTATTAAGATTTAACAAAATATTTAACCATAACACTGAAAAATCAACAAGTCAGAAAAAACGGCACACTGAATTCTCAGTTGAACAAACCAAATAGAAATCCTATTATAGTTTGCCCTTCAAAAACACTAAAAGTGCTTTTAAACAGTGGCTGCAATTTTGGCTGCAATTTAGAAAAGTGCATAGAATATTTTTAAAAAATGAGTACTTTTACAAACTCAAATTGAAATACTCTCCACTTTGCTAATATTGTTATACAGAAAAGGAAAGCATTAAACATCTCTTTTGGATATGTCGTCATACATCTAGGACAATGAAGTACAAATAATATGTGGGAGACAAAATGTAGAATAAATTGAAAACTGACCCAGGTACAAAACGATTATTTTTCCAGTTAGATTTTTAATGGAACTTTAACGTAACTTAGACAAAATCTTTTTCTTCAATTGCAATACAATTTAAACAGAAATATAGCTTTCAAACGAAACACTTTATTGTACTTTGAAAAAAAAACGGAATCTGATCAAACATCTATTTCTACACACCTCAGATTAAGCTTATACGTAAATATTTTCGTATCAGCAATGATTACCATCTATGGCATGTATGGTCAGTGTACCAAAAGGGGGCAAGTTTGTTTATGTTAATTAATATTCTTATATAAATATATCTTATATAATTCGTTCCGGTCATTGTAAACAGTTTATAACATGAATGAATCTGTTCGGTGCTGTTTGGGATTCCCTCCACCATTCAGCACCGTATGACGAAGACAATAAAAAGGCCAAAGTACATTTGACTGCTTTATCATTTGGAAGGTTTTACTGATTTGCCATATTTTAATGTATATTTGATGCTTTATCATATCAGACAATGAATGTTTTATCATGTAAGAAAAAAAGGAAATGCAACTTTATTCTTTACTTAGATGTGTTCATTCTTATCAGATATACTACACATGTCTATCTTTGAATAGAATTAGTTTTCAAGTGTTTGCTTTATTTTTTTATAGGAATGTGATCTTTAGATAGGAATGTGTCAATGCTATGAAATTTGTCTTTTAAAGCCAGGGAGAATATTCACTGGCTTTATGGCGTATAACTTTAAGCAATAACGTTTGTTGTCTGAACATCAGGAAAACATGTTTCCATAAATTTGAGCTATTTTAAGAAACCAAAAGATCATATTTTCTTATGGCGTCAAAATATAAAAGTGCTAACCAACCTGGAATGAAATATGTTGCACGAACAAAACTGATCAGGTGTGTAGTAGTTTCAGATAATACCAATATAAAATGATAATGATAATGATAATAATAACAATGCTTGAAATCATAATAATTATAGTTGTATAATTTGATAAAAAAATTAATAATATTATAATAATAATAATAATAATAATGATAATAATAATAATAATAATAGTAATAAAAATAATAATGATGATGATAGTAAAAATAATAATAGTAATAATGATAATGATGATAATATGATGATAATAATAATAATAATAATAATAATAATAGAATTAATAATAATAATAATAATAATAATAATAATAATAATAATAATAATAATGATAATGATGATGATGATGATGATGATGATGATGATGATGATGATGATGATGATGATAACAAAAAAATAATTATATAGAATACATACATGAAGAAACTTGTATCTGTTAAAAGGGACCATTTAGAAACTACAAGGTAAATAAAGTAGAACTGTTGGATCAAACTCCATAACGACAAGCACATCCCCATCTCAATTTGGATTAGAAAAATAGCCGAATATTAATTATATCTAAAGCATGTACAATGATTATACTAATAAACAAGAAGTATCTTAAAAAAAACTCGACCGAAGTTAAACTGGTGTACTTGCATATGTTACATAGTTCTAAGTTTTCCATGCAAAGTAATATATAAATCTTAGCATAGCTTGCATTTCAATGTCATAATAATTTCTTTCACATAGATGTATTTGTTTCTAAACAAACATGTTGTGTTCTGGTTAGTGAACTCAAGTTTAAACACCAAAATCTACAAATTTGGTTACAGAGAAATAGTTAAATGTGTCTCGCTACCAGGTTTATACATGTATATAAAACAGTTATTCTGTTATCATACTACATTTTCCCAAACAAGTCACTTCTAAGCTTATTTAAAACTTGAGCATATAATTTTTCTGCTATATTAAATTTTAACTGTTTGATGATGTGGAGTGTTTACTTTAAATATTATAACACATCGTAAATTACATAGAACGGCGTTATTTTGTTTAATCTATCCAGCTTATCAATAAACAAACTATGATTGGACGTTCTAGCGTCACAAGGTAAAATATCATCAGGGTTTATTTTTTGATATTCCATTTTATGCTATGAATACCTGGTAAAGGCTGTGGATTACAATTTGACATATTCTGAAAAATCTTTGGCATTCACCTAATTGAAGATTAATTTCAATGGCCGAAGTTAGCCCTGGATAAGTGTTTTCAAATTCAAATCACGGTACAACATTTTATTTTCAAAATTATGACAGTTAATTATTTTAATACCATATGCCTGGACTTGATTTGACGTCTACTTTTTGTACTTGTTCATATCTCGTTTAATATTAACTTCAAATATGCCTAACATAATCAACTCGAGTCATGATGCAAGTTTTGCATGTTGCCATTTTACTTCATACAATAATGTTTTGGACAATATAAATTCGTTAAACTAGAGAACAATTATAATAGATGAACCTTTACCGAATTAAAATATATTTTTATCCAAACGGTTAGACGTTTTTTTGATCAGCTATGAACAGTCACCAAAAAATCGTTGCACAACCGGAAATGTTGCAAACTTCTCTACTATTTATACTTGTGCTAAACACCTAAACACTATTTCATACGATAAATTTGAAATGAATTAGAGATAATTGACTTATTTTCATGTTTTTTTTTTTTTATTTTCTCTGATCAAAGATATTATTTAAAAAGATACCCGGGCGGCTTTTAGCTAATTCCGCCCGGATAAATTCCTTCCCCCCCTAAAAGTTCATATTCCAATCGGCATATTTTCCAGCAATTGATTTTTTTCCAATTGGAATTTATTTTTTTCTGAAATTGTCGAAAAACAGCAACATGTGCTTAATTTATTTTAAAGGAATGAATATATATATATGTCGTAGGGTTCCTCTTTCCTAATAAAGGAGGGACTGTTTCGGCCTGTAATGGCACGGAAACAAATAAAACAATTTACTTAGGATGAAAGAAAATGCAACACAACTACTTCGTGGCGCAAACCAATGGAAGTGTATTCAATGTGCAAAATACAAAATGCAACACGCATGTCATTTCAATAATTGAATGAATACATTACGAGTAATAAATAACAACCAAAATTACCTGTAATGGCACGGAAACAAATAAAACAATTTACTTAGGATGAAAGAAAATGCAACACAACTACTTCGTGGCGCAAACCAATGGAAGTGTATTCAATGTGCGCATGCGTGACTTCCAATCCGGGTGAGTAAATGTTAGGAGGCCCGTCCAGAAGAAATTAGTTGTTATGCATTATATAGAATGACATTAAGTGTTACATGTTGCAATGAATGAAAAGGATGAATGAAAATGAGAAAAATATGGGGGATGAATAGGACAAATATATAGGACATATATGATATAACAAAATGACAAACGTACAGGGAATATATAACGACACAATATATAAGACATACATACAAACAATAAATAATACATGTCGGTATATTACCCTCGTGACATACTTCCCCACTTCGGGAAATGTCGTCCCGACATTTAAATAATTTATGACATTACCGTTAAGTAAAGCTGAAGAAATAACAGAAGTGCTTTAAAATATACAATCCAAATTTACTATGAAATGAAATTAACTCAATATGTAATAAAGGCACTTCAAATTCTTATTAAGTACATAAGGGCTCTTGCTGAACTGTTAGGCATCAAACAAAGCTGCCCGATGACTGTACACATGATTAAAACATATCTTTAATCAAAATTGAGGATAATGTAATACTGTAAAGTATTTATATTTGAATTATAGGCGTGCACTCCAATATAATTCAAATAAACACATCTATATGTAATAGATAAAAGAGTACATTAGTACCCAATAGTACATCATTAGTACATTTGTACTAAAATGTTTCTTTCCAAATTGTTCAACTTATGAACAAAACTTAAAGGGGAACAAAGTAAATAAAATGTTGGATAATAAATATTTGAAATATTTGCTTTATTTAAGATTTCTACAAAATATAGAAAACTCAATTGTGATAAAATCAAACGTATGTTTTACATTTAAAACAAAATTGTCAAATTCATGAATATGTCACAACTGATATACTATAAAAGTATTAAGAATCAGTTGAATTGCCATGAACTATTCCTCATCCATGCAGGCTGGGCCCTATTTCTTCTTTGTCTCCTAAATGGTTCATCAGACTGACATGGCAGCTGCTTTTGCTTATCAGTACTATTCTGGTCCGACAACTTCCCATCAGCTTTTGATTGACTATTCCGACGTGCTGGTATAATATATTTACCTGATGAGTCTGAAATAGAAGAATCAACATTTTGTTGAACAGAATTATCAGTATTAGGGATGGTTGGTGTAAAAGTATCATATTAAACAGGTAAAAGATATTTCCAGTAAAGAATAACCTAAATATGGCACTTTATTACCACCAGCTCCAGTAATTTCCAAACAAAAATCTTCCAAATTGTGCATAACTGGCTGTGGATTTAAAGATTTAAAACATGTTTCACTAAGAGTAGAAATCATGGAACCAGTATCTATCAAACCAGTTAAAGCTATACCATTGACAATAACCTGGGTTTCATTAGCTGAACCAATAAGAGGCAGAGAAGAACTAGGGCCATCACAAGTACTATCATGACCTACCATCTGCCCTACGATGGAGGTCGCTTGTCGTTTAAAGTAACCTTTTCAACAGGTTTTTCAGGCTTCTGCTCTTCAGATGCTTCTTTTACTCTATCTCTGTACCGTGGTCTATTGTTATAAAAACTTACTCTTCTATCACTCTTCAATCCTTTAATCTCAGCATCCATCTCACTTAGTTTTACTTCCATACTCTGCATCTGTTTGGTAAGTGTTTCTAGTTTCTTCAAAACCCTATTCTCAACAGAGGTGGCATATTGTTTAGCTTCTACTACATCAGCTTTCTCTCCTTTAGAATTTTAAACCCCTGGAGAAAGTTGAATTTTACATTCAGTTTTACTTTTGATAGGGTTTGAAGATGGCCTTGATTGCTTAAGATCCTCTTCAATTGCCCTCAATTCCTTTCTAAATGTATTATAGTCATCAGTTTTCTCATAAAGAAAACGAGACACATTTTTCAATTCCAAATCTCGCAAACCAGACCATAATCTACTGCGAAGCATTTCTGATCTTGCAGACTTGTTAACTGGACCGGGTAATCTGCTTAATAGTCGCTCTAATCTCATGCTATAATCAGCAACGGTTTCATCTTCTCTCTGACGTTCACTATAAAACTGCTCCTTAAGGCGTTCAGAAGTTTGAACGTTCCCATATACACCTTCTAATTCTGTAAGTATATCCGCTACAGAAGTATCCTCTCCGAGATGTAATAAAACCCCTCGAGCGGTACCTTTCAGAGATTTACGTATGGCTTCACGTATAATATGCATGGGATATACCTGTTCATCAATCAAACAATGAACATCATACTTCCAAACTTCAAATAAGTTGGTTTTGGCTTTCTCATCACCAGTAAATGTTGGTAAATCAGGAATACGTGGATGAATATAATCAAACTTACCTTTCAAAGTTTGATTTGTAAGTAAAGAATGGCCAGGAGTAGGCAAAAAGCGTACTTGGCGTATTTTAGCATGACTGGACTGTTGATCAGTGTCGCCAGGTTGCAATAATTTAGGCCTTGTTCCGGTTTTAGAAGTATCGTTTGTATTGTCATGTAAGGGTACATAAGAACCATCAAAATTATGTCTATGAGGTCCATAAGATTTCGGAGTACTTGTTACTTCATACAATCCGGATTTTCGCAATTGCCTGGCAAAATATTCTAAGTCCTCTTGCCTATAATCTGGAGAACCAGTTACATCCTCATCTCTACCCTTTGGTGTTGCCATATTGGGAAAACCAACAAAATTCCAAAATCAAATACAACACAATTGGAGTGGATCAAAAATAAATAAATCTAGATCCAAAGAACCTTTTACAAAAGAAATTTCACCAAAATCTTTTATGTGTAAAATGCAAAGGTAATTTCACTTGCGCAAAAAGGGAACAAAGTATTTAACGCAAATAAATCAAAAATTAAATTGCGTTACATAAAATTCGGGAAATAAAATTGTCCCTCTGGTACACCATACTTTTGAACACATAAATGATATCATATGTACATCACAAACCATCAACTATAACCATTGACTAAGTTTCAAACACATTAAGTTGGAAAATAAAATTGTGTCACATAATATTCAGGGAAATTGTAATGGCCTAAATGTACACCATACATGCACCACCAAACATCAACATAAAATAGTACTGTATTCTGTATTCAAGTACTAACTGCAATATTTGTCACGCAAGTCGCACACTATGTAATTCAATCAAGACCATTTATTAACAATTCCGTTAAATGTCAATGGCACCTCTAGTAGACCATAGTTTTCATTCAGCAGCAACATTCAGTAACTTTTGTTGATATGCAAACCATACATACAACTAACTTTACATCAACTGGGTTTCCTACCAGTATTTTCTAATCAATAAGTGGCAAATGGCTATAACAACCACCATTCATAATAATTAACCACAATATGAAAAGGTCACTCTCATGTACAAACAAATATTCATTTAATTTCAAGTAAGAAAACATTAGCAATATACCCTGCAGTGATATATTTCCAGTGTTTTCTAATTTTCTGAAATACAGAAAATATAAACAAACAAACTTCAAACAAAGTCTTTTCAAACTTTTATTTCAAATCACCATTTCAAATTGCACTTTATACTTACTATAGATTAAATACCCATGATGCATCAAAACTGACAAATGCGCGTCTTGGTTTGCTTCTCAAAATACTTGTATATAGTTACCTTTCAGCATGCAAGTTGACAAAAATTTATTTCACGACTTATATACTTGAAACTCACTTCAAGGCTATAAGTTAATAAACGCGAAATATAAATAAACACACAACAAATCAATACTATGGAAATTTTAGGGTGATCACACACACTGTATCAAGTCTCAAAATTATTTCTTTATAGAAATAAATTTGCAATCAGGTTATGGTCATCTGATTTAATCATGTGTACAGACACAGACAAGCAGCCAAGCCCAATATCAACATTTCAGCAATCCGCAGTACATGTAAATAAAGATATAGCAATGGTGTATTTAATTTAATACCATTTCATTTGTATTAAATGCTTTTTTTTTAAGAGGGAACTACACAGACATAAATAATACCAACATATATGCCGCCAATACAGTTCACATGGCTAGTTATTTATGACTATTCGGAAGCTTTCACAGACACAGACACCAAAGGCTATATATATAATAAATTCATGATATAGGAATCTGAAAGGTATATATATGTATGTAAGTTGGGAGGGGAGAAAAAAATTATGTTACTTACAGTTGTTAATTAGCCTCACCAATACCAAAGTGTTAGGACTGTTGAATCAGAATGGATGGATGACAGATGATTGAAAGAGTGCCTGCAGTTACATGCATCCCATGCCAACCACTGTTACTGTCTGTGACTGTGCTTGTAAGTACCATACAAACATACAATAACCTGAAAAATTATAAATAACATAATTCCAATTTCTAAGAAAACATTACACAATAAAATATTTACCTACATTCAACACAATCAAAATTAACCTAACACTTAATAAGTTTACCACTAAAAAATGTCACTGAAAGTTAATAGTAATTTAAGAAAGAAAACAGTTCAGTTCCACTTTCACTTTAGAATGTAAACAATATCAAAGAACAGCTGATGAATATATCCGGTATAATGTTGAACGGTTGAATCCCAGTTGTTATCACATTTAAATCCTTTCTATTGACGACAAATATGTTGAATAAACGAAAATTTATGACATGATCATGTAATGAAAATGTTTATGAGCTCAAATGATTATAAATGACGAAATAGTGCACTATACAAATCCTTTCCCATGTTTGTTTACAATAAACATTCCTGAGGGAAGACGTTGGTTGTTGTTGTTCCGGAAATGGCTAAAAATACCATGGCCAATCTGATTGGTGGAAAATGGAAGCCCGTGACGTCATACATGGCAATCCAACAAAATCGTCCCCAAAAAGTCTCGTACGTCCCCTTCTGGTGAAAATAAGGAAAGCTACACTGGCCACCAATGTCGTAGGGTTCCTCTTTCCTAATAAAGGAGGGGCTGTTTCGGCCTGTAATGGCACGGAAACAAATAAACAATTTACTTAGGATGAAAGAAAACGCAAACACAGCTACTTCGTGGCGCAAACCAATGGAAGTGTATTCAATGTGCAAAATACAAAATGCAACACGCATGTCATTTCAATAATTGAATGAATACATTACGAGTAATAAATAACAACCAAAATTACCTGTAATGGCACGGAAACAAATAAACAATTTACTTAGGATGAAAGAAAACGCAAACACAGCTACTTCGTGGCGCAAACCAATGGAAGTGTATTCAATGTGCGCATGCGTGACTTCCAATCCGGGTGAGTAAATGTTAGGAGGCCCGTCCAGAAGAAATTAGTTGTTATGCATTATATAGAATGACATTAAGTGTTACATGTTGCAATGAATGAAAAGGATGAATGAAAATGAGAAAAATATGGGGGATGAATAGGACAAATATATAGGACATATATGATATAACAAAATGACAAACGTACAGGGAATATATAACGACACAAAATATAAGACATACATACAAACAATAAATAATACATGTCGGTATATTACCCTCGTGACATATATATTCTATTTTTACTGTATTACACTCGGGGACATATTAAAAAAGGATTCATACCTTGACAAAACTAATGTGATAAGACACACCGACGAAGTTTATAAAAAGGAAACGTTAAGATTTGTTGAAACGTTTCTTTGTTTGCTTTTTTAGAAAAGTTAAAAGTCTAGCGTTGCCCCACCCGGCGGTGGCTCTTGTTTAGTGTTGTTTTATTTAAATCAAGATTGAGATTTTAAAACGTGTTAGCTTCCAAATAAAAATTTAGATCAAATTTTTACTTTTACTTAAAAGATCCTTGCTTCCTGATAATGAATCAATATTCCCGTCTTATTTTTATCTGTTAACGCAATTTAAATCAGAGTTGAGATTCTTATAACATAAAGCTTCTAAACAATAATCTAAATTATCCTTTCACACCCAAAAGATGTATTTACTATAACCTGTTGAGTATGTTAGGTTAACCCAGTATCGTAGATAGAATAGGGCGCGCGAATGCCAGACGTCTCACTCCCAAGACATTTTACTATTGAGACGGTTCACTCTCAAAACGTTTCACTCCCAATTTGTAATTGTATGGACATTTCACTCCCGTTTTTTAAATGTTTATAATGAAAGTTAACAAATTTATTTTCATTTAATATTGAGAGGAAATTTAATTTTAATGTTTCATATGGCTGAATTTGAGTGCATTATTAAATAGTATTTATGAATTTGAAGAAAAATATATTTTTATGAAATGTTACAGAATGTGTAAATAATATAACCTTTACAGTACAGTATCAGCTCAGAAAAGTGAATTTTGTTCTGATTAAACAGTGTTTTGAATTATTCCTGCTATAAGGAGTCAATATATAAGAGTCAATATGGACATATGATAAATGATTAGAAAATTACTCTATGATTATGGGTTAGATGATGAGAGGTTAAAATGAAATACAAATTTCCAAAAATTTTTTTTCATCGACATGAGCAAATTCTTTTTATAATAAATTAAGAAAGATAATAGAATAACATATAGAATTAAAAAAAAATCATGTACAACAAAGACATATTTTAAGTATTAATTTGAATATTGAAATTACTACCAGTAGTGTTATTATTATTTTATAGAAAAGAAAATGTATCAATTAATTTTGTTAAGTTGATTTAACAAAGAAATGATGAAGTTTTAATACTATGAAGTGTACTGCATGTACTTGTTACAAAAAAAAAACAACAACAAAAAACACAACATGGAGCTTGATATGACAAAGAAATGTAACTGTAGGTCATGTTTTCATATTATTAATATTTATTTACAAAAACCTTCTGTAAATGATCGCTGTTTCAATAGACAATTAATATAAAAAAATAATTAAATTAAAAGAAAATATTACATATGTATCTTTATTTGTAGTAAATAAGCAAAGATCTGAATTAAATTATACAATATTTCATGCACTCACAGCATACAAGTTTTCTTATATACATTCTTTTTCATTTTTGGTGGATTGACAACTGTTTTTGTTATGATAAAAGTTGGATATATATCACAAAACACATAATTATTATAAATAAATATTAATATATACTATACTTTAAAGCTGCATGCCTCCAGATAAGCGAAAATATTTCAATAACATCAAACTTGAGACGTATGTACTAAGATTTGAGGAAAAGTCAAGATATTCAAGATTTGAGTAATAATTTACAGGTTGTGTGCGATTAATGACTGATTTCTTCAGAATTTATCACTTTATTTCTACTGCGTTACTAACGCAGTAATAGCTATTTTGGCATATTGTGTCCGCTTTTTAGTAATTTACGTAGGTTGTAACTGCCATCGATAATGTGTAAATTGCTGCTTTTGGTTAATTCACTAAATAATACTTTTTACACATTTTCAAAATTGTCATGAAAATTAGCATGAATTCGGAGGCGTGCTGCTTTAAGACACTATGCTTATCCCTAAGAATACTATTTTCATTAGCACTTTCATAAAATATAAGTCACATGGAAATAATGTCATTATTTTGATATCAGTTATTATTATTAAAATAATAATTTTTAAAGTAACAAAAATATCAATATATTAAATATATTTATTATTTTTTGTAAGTCTAAACTATGAAATGCAAAAAAACGTGTATGAAATTAGACATTCTTTCAAATTGTTGCTTAATCAGTAAACAATAGCCATTAAACAAACTTATATAATTGTGGTGTCAACAGCAATCTGTCACCTAATTAGTTGTATAAACACCAAGACTATCCACTAACAGTTTTACATCACTATTAAACAGCAGTTGTTAGCATTAACAGTTTACTAATCAGTTGTTTATTGAACCATTGAAATTGTTTTCAGACAACAACCGCATATAAGAAATGTTTTGGAAACAGAAACTTCTCCAAAAGTTTAATTTTAAATATATAACCAAGGTAAAATAATATTAAATCAGATAAGATATAGATAAATTATGTAAGATGATTTTCAAAGATTTATCCAATCAAGTAAAATAAAAAAAACTTAAATAATTATGAAACATAAACTTGGAGTATTGAGATGAATTGAAATGTAATCCCTTTAAGTACTTGAATTCATTTTTATTTAATTTAAGTTATATTTTACTATATCACAAGTATCCGAATAATGTTGGTATAAATAGTGAAACGTCTTGAAGTCATTTGGTAGTAAATCGTCTTGGTGTGAACCGTCTGTGAAAAGTCTGTCTACCGGGGCGTGCGACCCAGTACTTGTGACATTACTCGCTACCAGAAACATATCGTGGTGAACGGTAAAACAAAAATACAATTTCGTGAAAATTTCCAGTATTCAAAATAAGCGCCAGTCCAAGGCCCGAGGTCACTGAATTTTGCATCAGTCCGCTGATTATTGCAAGGTTGGTGGTTCAATGGGCCACCAGTTTTTTTTTTTGCCATGAAAAGGTACCTCCAGGAAATTTCATCAAGAAAATGAGGCAGGGCTGGTTCTCATAAAATAAATCTGTGTGCTTATTTTGCAAATAAAACCAATCAATTTCAGTCCTAAATGTTCAAAACACATGCAAGAGAGATGGCTAAATTGTATTCAGTAATGGAGGTCGTCATTCTTTCTTGGATATTTTCCGTACCGCACCGTACAGTTAAAGGAACTCCACTGAGCTTTATAAGCCTAAAAACATTTAATTTTAATTTTTCATATAGATAAACAAGAACACTTAAAACAGAAATATAAATAAAATATAGTCAAGACATATACAAGATTGAAGAAATACATTGAAAATCATATACATGTATAAATTTGTGCTATTCTCAGTCCGATTTGATTGAAAAGCGTTTTTGCACATAAGTTATTAGTATAGATCTACATCAAATGGAGTAATAATCTTAAAAAATTATTTCCAGTCCCATCATGTCAAAAAACCTCAGTGGAGTCCCTTTAAGGAAATTACACCATTATTAAACTATCATGATTTTGTTATTATTGATAAAAGTAAGATATTTTGAGTGAAAATGGTTTGTGTGTAGCAAACTGTGTCATGTATTACTAATGCACTTGTGTTAAATAAATTATTTAGCATTATTACCTGATACCTTATATAAATGTAATTTGTTATTATTTACTGTTTTCTGAAATTCTAAAAACGTCAACGTTCTCGAACTGTTGACGGTCAATAGTTTCGACTGTTTCCCTCTCGTGCTCCTCTATGACGTCATTGATCTTGATCATGAACCAGACGTGACGTGACATAGTTAAGATATTTATTTTAATTATTAACATATGTGCAAAACAATTTGTTGTTCCTTTTTTCTTCTGCAAATAGTGTTAAAACAGTAGTTGATCAGGTAATAAAACAGTTACTGCCCTTCCACCTCGGGCCAACAGTTTGACTGTTCCCCAATCACATATGAAATAACTGTATACTATTGTTAAATAAATTATTTACAAATAAATTATAATACAGTCGACTCCATTTATAACGAACTCGCTTATAACGAAATATCGTTAATAGCGAACTAAATCTGACATCCCCGGCCGGTTCCTTCTTTATCTTATATGAAATCACATCGCTTAATACGTACTCGCTTATAGTGAATTTTCGGCTATAACGAACCATTTTTTCAAGTCCCAAATGACGGAAAACATTTAAAATTCCTCGGTTATAACAAACTGTTATAATTGAAATATCGGGATGCGCTCGATTAGGATCAATACATGAATAACACTATAAATGAGGCCATTATTTTTTGATATTTCGGTTTACAGACCCGCCGACTCTGTATTTTGGGAAAATGAAAAAAAAAAAAATCTGCCCCAAAAAAATTCAGTGGTGTCTTGAAATACGCTGCTAATAATCCGACTTGTCAAAGAAATGTCGCGGTAAGTATTTTAATTAATTGTTAAACCTACCACATGCCAGACTATTTTACCTACGATTTATACACGCAACCTGTTATCTTTACTTGAGAATAGCCTGTCGTCTGCTAGTTGGGCAAAGTGTTTATTGGTGTATTATGAAAGAATGTCTGTTAAATGGGGTCAAGCCATTCTCACAGAATTATAATTAGGCTTTGATCATATTTCATCAATGCATTGAAGGTCGAAATGCGTAAAAATGTAAAACAACCAAACAAAAAAACACGCCAAATTACGTAAGCAATTACATTCAAGGACAGAGCGAGAGAAATCTGCTGCAATTGACAAGATCAGTATTTTCAGATTTAACAAAAAAAATTAGTCTTTAAAAGCAGATTGAATACAGGTTTCAAACAAACAAAATAAAAAAAATGCCTGCACTTACTTTTAATAGATTTTTATGTCAAAACTTGACCCGCTAATTATCCGATAAAAATATTTTCACAATGGGCAAACTTGAACATGACTTTGTGTAATCTTTTCTTGACAGTTTTTTTTTAACAACTGATCTATAAAGAAATGAGTGCAAGTCAGCTGATTTTCGGCACCTTTGATGATTCAGATTACACAGCAGTGTGTAAACATCAAAGAATGACAGATTCTTTTGAAGAGCTCGCTTGCCACTTGTCATAAGTCGTTGTGTGTAGATTTCATGTGTGTTTTTAAACAATGACAAAATGAGCAAAAGTTTTTTGTGTGTATTTAAACAATCTTTGGAATAGACAATTAGCGATGTATTTAATTTCATTGCTCTAGTTAGTACTATGTATATGTATGCACCACATTTATAGTTATGAAAACTTTTTTTTTTTTTCCCGCCGCCGACCCTACCTTTTTTTGGAAAAAATCAGTAAACCAAAATATAAAAAAAAATTGGCCTGATTAAACAATCGAATGATTGCACAGGTTAGTTATGGCTTCAGGGAATAAAGATTTTGAAAAATGTTCTCACAACATAATTTCCTACTTGTTACGGAAAATTTGTATTTCACACCCTTAGTTGATTGATGTAAATACCCGATAAGTACCGCCTCCGTGGTCGATGGGTTAGAGTCGATGACTTCTAATTCAGGTACCTCTCTGGCGTGGGTTCGATCCCCGGGAGATGCTTTGGTAGTTTAGCGCGGAGGAAGGTAGTCTAGTACTGGTGTAACTCTCTAGGAAGGATGGTTAGGAAACTACCCGCCTATATGACTGAAATACTGTTGGAAAAAGGCGTAAAATTAAACAAACAAACAAACAAGCCAAGTAATTTTTTGTGTTTGCAATATTAACCAAAAGATAATAAACAAATAGCAAAAGAAAACAAATGGTAAGAACTTCATAGACAATCAATACATGAATAAATGTATGTACCATGTGAAGAATATGGCTTTTTCAAGGCAAATTTTTCCATACAAACAAGTCAGCAAGTTGTTGTTACTTCGCTTTTAGCGAACTTCGGATATAACGAACGATATTTCAATGTCGGAGTCGACCGGAGTCGACCGGAGTCGACTGTAGTAAATTTAAAAGACAAAAACATATATATGACCTAGTATGCTTACAAAATTATGTATTAACTTCTTTTAATAAAACATGTAATGTTTTATTAAATATAATAATCATGCATTTTCATCATTCTAAATATCTTTTATAGAATCAAAATAATGTCTTAAAGCTTTGATTTTTTTTCTTTTGCTTACAATACAAATTTGTCTTCAAAATGTAGAGAGGAAGAACTCATGAAGCTTTACATCAAAAATGAGTAAGTTCATATTCGTTTCCACATTCATTGTTGATCTATAAATAGTAAACTAAGACACGTCTGCCTAAACATAAGGTCTTTAAAGAATTTTCAAAGCTGTCAATATATGGCCCAGAATACAAGAAGTAATATGCTTCTTTCAAAATTATCAAGGGAAGCATGATTAAGTGGTTTCCTTTACCCATCAATTTATTACTTCTCTACGTATTTGGTCCAGCTAAAGATGACCAGGTCTTGTAAGATTAAAAATTTTACTGGGCCGAATGTCCTGTGATTTTTAAAGTTTTTTGCAATAAAGCTTCGACTAGATGTAGATCTGGATCACGAGGCGCTTGACGAGAAGGCAAACAATTCCATAAAAATAAAGGGCCCCGTGATTTTGTAAGACACAATACACAAATTGGCATATACATAGTAATATCACCCGCACTGTAGGTGATATATTTGGATGAAATCGCAGGGACATGAAGAGGTAGTTTCTTAAAATTTGCTACCGTGTCCAAATGTGTTTATGTTTTTGTTACTTTTGAAAAACACACTAACAAATGACTTAAAATTTAATGCTGACCATATAATCATTATTACTTTTTATGTTTGTGCAATTAAAAAATAAAATAAATTAAGTTTAAAGCATTGTATCTTTTCCAGGTTTCGAGCCCCATAAATTGAATTGAGATTATAAATGAAATTACATGTATATGTGATCAATTACGTTACATAAAAAATATTACATAAAAAATATGTTACAAGTTACACAAATTCTATATGCATTTTTTCATCTGGAAATTATTTCATACATGTATTTTATTTTTATATATTAACATATCAACCTTTGTCCTCAGGTAATTCTTAAACAGTGATATCATGGCATCTTCCTACAACAATTCCTCTGAGGAACAAACAGAACTACGCAGACTTCACATTAAACTTATCTCTGAAATTAACGATGATTTAGATCAAAATAGCATAGAGTATGAAAAATTATTTTTTCATTTCGGAACATATGTGCCTTCAGGATTAATTGCCAATAAATCAAGTCTAGATAAACTTAAAACTTTATGCACCAGAAACATCATTACACCAGGAGAAAATTATGAAAAATTGAAACAGATATGTCGAGACAGTGGAAATGATACTCATGTAAATACAATAGAAAAATATGAAAAGGAAATGGAAAAAGTTCGAACTCGACATAGAAATACAGGTATGTACAAATAGAAATTCAAGTTTATCTGAAAGAATGTTTTTATTCAGTTTGGAATTTAATACATGGAGATATCAATTTTGAGTGCATTTTTAAAGAATTATGCATGGTTAGCATTCAAATGCGCAGGGAGCATAATCACAAAGACCGATACTCCGGAGTGATTTATTACAAAGCATTTGAACAATAATCCATGCATTATGATATTATAATATAGAACAAATAACATATATTTCCTCTAATACATTAAAGGAATTTATAAGAATATGCAAAAATTATATTGAGGGTAATGATATTGTCACTGACGTCATTTAGTTCATTGACGTCATATATGACATCACATAACCTATTTTTAGTCCCCTACCGGTTTACCGGAGGGGACTTTAGGTTTACCCTCCGTCCGTCTGTCCGTCTGTCTGTCTGTCTGTCCGTCTGTCCGTCCGTCAGTCCGTCCGTCCACAAAACTGGATCCCGCGATAACGCAAAAAGTACTGAAAATATTTTAATGAAACTTGATATATGGATAGATGGCAGTATGGAGATTATGCACGTCTTTTTCTTTTCTTCCTATGTTGAAAATTCTGGTTGCTATGGCAACAAATAGACTGAAAATATGGCAAATTTTACACATAACCTGGATCCCGCGATAACGCAAAAAGTACTGAAAATATTTTTATGAAACTTGATATATGGATAGATGGCAGTATGGAGATTATGCACGTCTTTTTCTTTTCTTCCTATGTTGAAAATTCTGGTTGCTATGGCAACAAATAGACTGAAAATATGGCAAATTTTACACATAACCTGGATGCAGTGATAACACAAAAAGTACTGAAAATATGTTTATGAAACTTGACATATGGGTAGATGGCAGTATGGAAATTATGCACATCCTTTTTTATCTTCCTATGTTGAAAATTCTGGTTGCTATGGCAACAAATAGACTGAATTTCAAGATTTCTGATTCTAGTTTTTAAGTTTTTTCACTATAAATTCTTTATTTCTTAAGGTATTTTCTTCAAACTTTAAATATAAGTTGCTTGTCATCAACCACATCATATGTGACAAGGTTTACAACTCTAGCACAAAATTTATCAGAATTACCTCCCTTGAACTTAAAATTTCATGAAAAAAACATTGTTTTTTTTTAATAACTTCTTTTTCTGAATGTATCTACTTCAAACTTCATATAAATGTTTCTTATTGTCACTCAACATTTGTGAGTGTTCAATACTCTAGCAAAACTATTTCCAGAATTATGCCCCTTTTGAACTTAGACTTTTTTTGAGAAATTGGTAATTTTTACTCCAACTTCTTCAATCATGATAGGATTTTAAAAATGTTATATTTTGATAACAGGGATGTTTAAAAAAATAACTTTAGAGTGTCCTTCAGTCCGTCTGTCTGTACATAAAAACTGTTTCCTGTGATCACTTTTAAAGAACTTTTTCATCAAATTTACTTAAAATAGGAACCTAAGTGAATGGCCAATGGCCCTTCAGAATGTTGCTTGGGCTCTTACCGGTAGGGGACTTATGGATTGCTTGCAATACTATGATAATTGCTTGTTTGTATATGTATTGCGTTTTCATACCTATGTTACCATATTTAGTAACAAAATCTAGGGTATTTCAGGGCCATTATGGCAAGATCTAGGTCATTATGCAATTTTGCCGCCTTGCTACTCGGCATTATTTTTCCATAATGGGCGAGTGAATGAGCGCACATGCAGAATGACGTCATCAACTTTCAAGATGACTGCTGACGTTGAATGAACTGTAGTCACTTGTACACATTTTTTTTTAAAGTTTAAATGACATAATTTATCACAATCAGCAAGCTTATCATTGAAGATTTATAAACTCAAGAAAATAGACCTCAGAAATTCCAAATATGATTTAAGATTGACTGTACGAAAAGGTCGGAGCCTAGACAGTCTCAGAAACCATTTTTGATGGCACAAAACTTCATAAAAAAACTAGCACTAGATCTAAATGTGATTCTCACAAAAAAATGTGAAGAGTAGGGTTCTGTATTATTGATAGAAATAACAATATATAACAACATTTTCTTATATTTATTTTGTGTTGTCTTGTTTTCTAAGTTAATCGGAGTGTCAAACTGTACAGTATGATAGACATTTGTTCACATTGACATAGAAAAGGTGACAATCAAGATTAGCGGCAATGTCTAAACGTTGTATTTCGGATATAGGTATTAAAGACGTTAATACTTGGTTGCTGCTCGCCATTATGCGATAATGGCCCTCGAGTACATAATGTCCTTCGGACCTGCGGCCCTCAGGCCATTTTGCACATCTTCGGGCCATTATCGCATAATGGCGAGCAGCAACCAAGTGTTAACCTTTAAATAATATACTTGATTGTCCTATCTGTTTGAAAGTAAAATAGTACGAAGCGTGTTAGAATAATATTTTTTTTTCTGTAGTTGGCTTTTAATTTGTTATAAATGACTCGATCGACATCATATTATAACAGAACATTCTTTAAGATAAGACATTTATAAAAATTTAACTAAAACTTACCTTGGCTCTTTAATGACCTTGATGGTCAATTAATTAAAGGATCATCTGCAAATTTAAAAAAAAAAAATAAACAGGACCTTCTAAAGGATTAAACTGATCAAGATCTTGAGCTTTAAATGACCTTGACCGTCCAAGTCAAATTATTGAATTTTGGTTTTAATTATCATAATTTTGTTATTTGAGTTATTTAGGGTTTGATTCAAACTTGGACAAAACAAGACTTGCTACCAATTAAACGTAAGGAATGATTTAGATGTGACCTTGATCTTTAATCTTGTGATTCCGTTATTGATAAATGAACATCATATTAGGTCACAATATCAAAAAAGCCAGGACCTGAATGTATATCAAACTCAAATTGACCTTGACGCATGTATGACCCTGACCTTGATGATCAAAGTATTTAATCTTTACTGATGATTTGTATAATTCGTTGTACTTGTAACCAATGGTTTTTATACGCCCGTTTGAAAAACGGGACGTATTATGGGAACGCCCCTGGCGGGCGGTCGGGTGGGCGGGCGGGCGGGCGGGCGGCGTCCAATTTGTCCGGAGCATATCTCCTACATGTATGGAGGGATTTTAATGAAACTTCATATATAAATGTTCACCACTATGAGGAGCAGTGTCGCGCACATGAACCAGGTCTCTAGGTCAAAGGTCAAGGTCACACTTAGAGCTCATTGAAAAATGCTTGTCCGGAGCAAAACTTCCACATGTATAGAGGGATTTCAATATTACTTGGCACAAATGTTCACCATTGTGAGGCGGAGTGTCGCGTGCAAGATTCAGGTCCTTGCGGCCAAGGTCAAGGTCACACATAGAGGTCAAAGTTCAGATAAAAATATGAAAGATGTGTATATGGACCATTTAGTCATCATTTATTGAGGGATTGTAACACAAATGGTCATTATCAAGACTATGGCTGTGATACATATAATTTAGGTCAATATATACAAGGTCAAGGTCACTAAAGATGATGAAATATCCAGATTTTGTAAATAGAATTTAATCAAAGGGAGACAACAAAGTTATTACTTTGTTCATAAATGACTTACACAATTACTCCCTTGATCTATTTTCTAAAAATAGAATTTTAATCAAAGGGCATGAAATAATCCTCTTTCTTGGACTTGAGTATGTTGTAAGGAATGTAATATTTATTTACACATGTTTCATTCATTGGTCAAGATACTTAACTGTGATAACTATGGTGTTCTGTAGACTTGGTATTTGTTCATAACGATCATACAGTAATTACCTTATCAAATGTAAATACTTTCTCATAGAAATTTAATTATATTTTAATTTTCAAGTAAATATCAGTTCAGCTCATTCAAAGATTAAGAATTGTAATGAAATGTATTTCCCTAGAATAAAATCTTAAATCAGAATTTTTTAGTTATTAAATTACATGTACTTTTTATACGCCCGTTTAAAAAAAGATAAAAATATGAAGATGTGTATAGGGACGATTTAATCATCATTTATTGAGGGATTGTAACACAAATGGTCATTATAATGACTACGGCTGTGACACATGTACTTTAGGTCAATATATGCAAGGTCAAGGTCACTAAAGATGGTGAAATATCCAGATTTTGTCTGGAGCATATCTCCTACATGTATGGAAGAATTTTTAGCTCGACTTTTCTATGAAAAGGGGAGCTATCCTACTCGCCCCGGCGTCGGCGTTAGCGTTAGCGTTAGCGTTGGCGTCACACCTTGGTTAAGTTTTTCGTACCACCCCACTTTATTTCAGAAGTATTACAAGTATGGCTTTGAAACTTACCATACTTGTTCACCATCATAACCTCCATCTACAGACAAGAGTACATAACTCTGTCAAGGTTTTTGACAGAATTATGGCCCTTTTTTGACTTAGAAAGTGTATTGAGCTTGGTTAAGTTTTTTGTACCACCTCACTTTATTTCAAAACCATTGGAGGTATTGCTTTGAAACTGACCATACTTGTTTACCATCACGACCTTCATCAACAGACAAGAGGACATAACTCTGTCAAGGTTTTTGACAGAATTATGCCCCTTTTTGACTTTGAAAATACATTGAATATGGGTAAAATCCACTTATTGCCTTAACCCTTTGAGATATTGCTTTGAAACTGACCATACTTGTTTACCATCACGACCTTCATCAACAGACAAGAGGACATAACTCTGTCAAGGTTTTTGACAGAATTATGCCCCTTTTTGACTTAGAAAATACATTGAATATGGGTAAAATCCACTTATTGCCTTAACCCTTTGAGATATTGCTTTGAAACTGACCATACTTGTTTACCATCACGACCTTCATCAACAGACAAGAGGACATAACTCTGTCAAGGTTTTTGACAGAATTATGCCCCTTTTTGACTTACAAAATACATTGAATATGGGTAAAATCCACTTATTGCCTTAACCCTTTGAGATATTGCTTTGAAACTTTTAATGCTATTTCACATCATTACCCCCATCTGTACGCAAGAGAAGGTAACTCTGTCAAGGATTTGTTTTAAAAATTAAGGCCTTTTATCGACTTAGAATCTTGGTTAAGTTTTTAGTACCAGTCCACTTTTTGACTGAACTGTTTGAGATATTAATTTGAAAGTTGGAATACTTGTTTACAATCATGATTCCCAAACATGTCCAGGAGAAGGTAATTCTGTCAAAGATTTTATTTGAATTATGGCCCTATTATGCTGATTGTACAAAAATATACTGCTTCCTTGGCATAGATTTCTTGAAAAATTATGTTATTATGTCATTTACCAAGGTGTTCTGAGTGACGTAAAAATACCTTATTCTCTCAAAGTGGGTTTAATACTATTAAATTTATTTAAGGCTCAACTCAGTTTTTTTTTCTTTCTTACCAGCCCTCTTTTGACTTAAACATTTCAAACTTTGCTGCAGTGTTCAAGGGTATCACACAATTCAGTAAAATAATTCTTCACTAAATATCTTAATGCTCATGGCCATTGTTCACTTTAAAAATACAGAGATTCTTGTATTGCCTTTTACTGCAAAAACTTTTTTTATTGGCAAGCAATAAAAAAGTCGAGCGCGCTGTCTTACGGACAGCTCTTGTTATAATACTTTATGGAAATGCTCACCACCATGATATGTATTGCTCCATGCATGATCCAGGCCTCCAGGTCAAAGGTCAAGGTCACACTTAGAGCTCATTGAAAAACGCTTGTCCGGAGCAAAACTTCTACATTCATAGGGGGTTTTCAATATAACTTGGCACAAATGTTCACCATTGTGAGGCTGAGTGTCGCATGCAAAATTCAGATCCCTGCGACCAAAGTCAAGGTTACACATAGAGGTCAAAGTTCAGATAAAAATTTGAAGATGGTTATATAAATAGGGACCATTTAGTCATCATTTATTGATGGATTGTAGCACAAATGGTAACTATCATGACTACAGGTGTTACACATTTAATTTAGGTTAATATTTGCAAGGTCAAGGTCACTGGAGATGATTAAATATCCAGATGTTGTCCGGAGCATATTTTCTACATGCATGGAGGAATTTTAATGTTACTTTTATAGAATTGTTCACCACCATGAGACGTAGTGCCCTGCACATAAACCAAGTCTCTAGGTCAAAGGTGAAGGTCACAGTTAGAGCTCATAGAAAAACACTTGTCTGGAGCAAAACTTCTACATGCATAGAGGGATTTCAATATAATTTGGCACAAATGTTCATCATTGTGAGGCTGAGTGCCGTGCATAAAATTCAGGTCCCTGCGACCAAGGTCAAGGTCACACATTCTGTGCATATCTTCCCTATTGATTTGTTTTAAGGTTCATTTAACAACACATTGCCAAGAATAAAAACTTGCTTGCTAGATAACACTTATCCATAATGCCCCCATCTCCATCTAAAGCTTTTTCGTAAACGGGCGTATTTTGTGACTATGGCACCCTTGTTAATCAATGGATTATTTTCATACTTAGACAAAACAAATTTTAGGATTTGAATCACACGCTGAATAAACAACACTTGTGACCAACCAGACATGATTGTATATTAATTAAGATATGTTATGATGTTTAAATGACATTGACCATTAAATGATTGAATTTTGATTATATAGAGGATATTGAATGAGTGTAGGTTTAATACTAAATTTATTGAACGAGTTGAATAAAATCATATTATGCGAGCCTCTGGCGAGCATAATATTGTTTTATTCAAGGAGTTCAATAAATTTAGTATTGAATCTACACGAATATAATATTCTATTTATCACATATATAAAATTAGAACGGTAAACTGTTATCAAGAGTCATTTTTCTTTGACGCGCCCATAGTGTTTAACGCTAACATTAGCGCGCTTTAACGCTATGTTTATAACGCAAATGACGTGACGTCAAAGTGTTATTACACTAGTGTAATATCGTCTAGTGTAATATCGTTTTTATTAAATGGCTTTATTACACTCCTGCGCCGCGGTTTATGTGATAAAATTGTATATATAACTTTTGTCATTTACAGTTCAGCTCGAGTGTAATGTACAAATTTTTGTGCTTCCTCCGCAATCGACGTTTAAGCGAACTCCTTAATCCCCCCTCGTTTTTCTGAGAGTAATCGCGGAGAAACACCCATGACCACAATCACGGAGTTTTAGAGAGGGTAAAGGTATTATTGCGGAGATTCTCCAAGAAAAACACTATTTATAAGTTGATATTATATTTAAAAATTATCCTTTTTCATTAAAGTACATGTAATTTTCCCTTTCATTAAAAAATATATATTTGTGTTTTGAAATTTGTAGGTCCACAGGAAGCTGAGAAAAAACATACAGACTCAAAAAGAAAATTTACTGCTCTTGAGACAGAACAAAAAGAGGTAGAATGTGTTTCTTTTGCTTTTTATCCCCCTCCGATAGAATCGGGAGGGGGATATAGTTTTGGCGTTGTCCGTCCGTCCATCCGTCCGTCCGAATTTCGTTTCCGGAGTAGTTCTCTGCAACTACTGGCTGGAATTCAACGAAACTTTATGAGAATCATCAATATCAAGAGGAGATGCGCATATCGTCGGCTTGTTCCGGTCCGACCCTTTAACTCAGAGTTATGGCCCTTGATTAGTTATGTAGTATGCATATAGAGTAAAAATCGTTTCCGGAGTAGTTCTCTGCAACTACTGGCTGGAATTCAACGAAACTTTATGGGAATCATCAATATCAAGAGGAGATGTGCATATCGTTGGCTTGTTCCGGTCAGACACTTTAACTCAAAGTTATGGCCCTTCATTAGTTATGCAATATGAATATGGAGTAAAAATTGTTTCCGCACTACTTCTCTGCAACTACTGGCTGGAATTCAAGGAAACTTTATGGGAATCATCAATATCAAGAGGAGATGTGCATATCGTCGGCTTGTTCTGGTCAGACCCTTTAACTCAGAGTTATGGACCTTGATTAGTTATGTAGTATGCATATAGTGTAAAAATTGTTCCCGCACTTCTTCTCTGCAACTACTGGCTGGAATTCAACGAAACTTTATGGGAACCTTCAATACGAAGAAGAAAATGCGCATATTGTCGGCTTGTTCTGGTCAGACACTTTAACTCAGAGTTATGGCCCTTGATTAGTTATGCAGTATCCATATAGAAAAATATTTGTTTCCTCGCTACTTCTTTGCTACTACTGGCTGGAATTCAATGAAACTTTATGGGATACTAAGAGGAGATGTGCATATAGTCGCCTGTTCCAGTCAGATACTTATAACTCAGATTTATGGCCCTTGATTAGTTATGTAGTATGCATACATCTCATTGGCATTTCCAGACTTTACTATTTAACACAAAGTTATGGCTCTGTTATTGCCCTGAATATTTATCAAGTTCAAAGAATATTACTGTTTATGCCATGAATAATATATAAATAAAGCCTTATGTCTTCAGTTGATGTGTTAATAATAACCAGTACTCGGCGGGGATATAAATTCAACGAATTTGCTTGTTTCTGGTTAATATACTGGTACATGTATAACTGTTTGTTTCTGGTTGATATACCGGTATATATAATTATAACAAACAACCATGGTTTAAAAATAACTAATGTTTGAATGGTATACCAGTATTATTAACTTGTTAAGGCACACAATTTGGTTAGCAAGCTTTGTAATTTCATGATGCTCTTTTTACCTCACCTGTCACAAAGTGACAGGATGAGCAATTGTGATCGCTTTTCGTCCGGCGTCCGTCCTTCGTCAATAAACTTTAACTTTAAATGACATCTCCTCATAAACCACTTAGCCAATTTCATCCAAACTTCACAGGAATGTTCCTTTGATGGTCACCTTTGAAAATTGTTCAAAGAATTTAATTCCATGCAGAACTCTGGTTCCCATGGCAACCAAAAGAAAACACTTTAATTTATAATATCTTCTTCTAAAAAATCCAAAGAGCTAGAGCTTAGATATTTGGCATGAACATCTTCTTGTGAGTGTCTACCAAGTTTGTTCAAATAAAAGCCCTGGGGTCAAAATTGCCCCCCCCCCCCCCGGGGGACATTGATTTTCCTTATATGTGTATAGCAAAAACTTAAAAATCTTCTTTGAAAAAACCCGAATAGCTAGAGTTTAGATATTAAGCATGAAACATTTTCTAGTAAGACTTAAGTGTCTACAAAGATTGTTCAAATAAAAGCCCTGGGGTTTAAACTTGCCTTGCTCCGGGGGCCTATATACATGTGAGCGACTTCAGGGCCATCATGGCCCTCTTGTCATTATTAACACAGTAGAAATATTATGGTGATAAATGCTGCAAAATTCATCATTAATCGCATACAACATGTATATTATTTATTCACTTTTTCAGCTTGTTTATTATATTAATATCCAACTCACTTGGATTTTGACATCTGTCCAACACTTTCGGTTAAGTTTTTCAAATCATTATCACCCTGTGGATATTGACAGAATTATGCCCTGTTTTTGAAACATAATTTTTTGTACCACTTCACTTATTTCCTATACCTTTTGAGATTTTTTTTTAAATAATGTGCCCTGATAAAAAACTATTATCCAGACCTGGGGATGATTACATTGATCAGTAATTGATTTAATTACAATGACTTTCACATTTTATTGTGATTGATTATTATTGATTACTCAGACTTGCCTTTGTAATCAATTAAATTACAATTACTTTAAGACTTTGACTATGAATAGAGTAATTGATTAATAATTGATTACATTCAATGTTAAGTAGAATCCCTACTTTTGACCACCCCTGAATTAAGACCACCCCATTATTAAGACTATTTTTTACAAGGTTCTTTATGTCAATGGTTACATGATCCAGAATAAAGAAGAACCGCTTTTCCACTTTAAAGACCACCTGATTCAGTTCAAATTCTTTGCTTTATTCTTAATTTGACCCAACTATTGAGATCACTTATATTAAAGGCAACACTTATCTACATCTTAAATTTGTTGTTGTGATCTGATGATTCTTAATTTCACAAGATGTGAAACACTGTTATTACTGGATCATTGTATTTAATAAGGTGAGAAGATAAATTAAAGAGTGGTTTAATGTTGCTTAAAGCAATTTTATTTTGTGAAGAATTAATTTTTATTGGTAGGTGATTTATATATTATATTTTTTATTTGAGTCTCATCCATACATAACAACATAAAACAATTCAATTACATAATTTAAAAAAAAATAAAAGTTATCTCTGTACGGCCATTCTAATCAGAATTACATTTTATTATTTATTTATTATGTACATCATATTATAATTGATATTGAAATCTGACCAAAGAGAATTTTATGTTAAATTTCTTCAGAAATTATAATGTTTCCCTCTTATCAGATATCAAAGAATACTTTTCTAGTGTCTTTTATATTGTATTTGTAGCTTAAGATACATACCATCTTTTTATACGCCCGTTTGAAAAACGGGACGTATTATGGGAACGCCCCTGGCGGGCGGGCGGCGGGCGGGCGGCGTCCAATTTTGTCCGGAGCATATCTCCTACATGTATGGAGGGATTTTAATGAAACTTCATATAAATGTTCACCACTATGAGGAGCAGTGTCGCGCACATGAACCAGGTCTCTAGGTCAAAGGTCAAGGTCACACTTAGAGGTTATTGAAGAATGCTTGTCCGGAGCAAAACTTCCACATGTATAGAGGGATTTCAATATTACTTGGCACAAATGTTCACCATTGTGAGGCGGAGTGTCGCGTGCAAGATTCAGGTCCTTGCGGCCAAGGTCAAGGTCACACATAGAGGTCAAAGTTCAGATAAAAATATGAAGATGTGTATATGGACCATTTAGTCATCATTAATTGAGGGATTGTAACACAAATGGTCATTAGCAAGACTATGGCTGTGATACATATAATTTAGGTCAATATATACAAGGTCAAGGTCACTAAAGATGATGAAATATCCAGATTTTGTAAATAGAATTTAATCAAAGGGAGACAACAAAGTTATTACTTTGTTCATAAATGACTTACACAATTACTCCCCTTGATCTAAAAATAGAATTTAATCAAAGGGCATGAAATAATCCTCTTTCTTGGACTTGAGTATGTTGTAAAGAATGTAACATTTATTTACACATGTTTCATTCATTGGTCAAGATTCTTAACTGTGATAACTATGGTGTTCTGTAGACTTGGTATTTGTTCATAAAGATCATACAGTAATTACCTTATCAAATGTAAATACTTTCTCATAGAAATTTAATTATATTTTAATTTTCAAGTAAATATCAGTTCAGCTCATTCAAAGATTAAGAATTGTAATGAAATGTATTTCCCTAGAATAAAATCTTAAATCAGAATTTTTTAGTTATTAAATTACATGTACTTTTTATACGCCCGTTTAAAAAAAGATAAAAATATGAAGATGTGTATAGGGACGATTTAATCATCATTTATTGAGGGATTGTAACACAAATGGTCATTATAATGACTACGGCTGTGACACATGTACTTTAGGTCAATATATGCAAGGTCAAGGTCACTAAAGATGGTGAAATATCCAGATTTTGTCTGGAGCATATCTCATACATGTATGGAAGAATTTTTATAATACTTTATGGAAATGTTCACCACCATGATATGTATTGCTCCATGCATGATCCAGGTCTCCAGGTCAAAGGTCAAGGTTACACTTAGAGCTCATTGAAAAACGCTTGTCCGGAGCAAAACTTCTACATTCATAGGGGGTTTTCAATATAACTTGGCACAAATGTTCACCATTGTGAGGCTGAGTGTCGCATGCAAAATTCAGATCCCTGCGACCAAAGTCAAGGTTACACTTAGAGGTCAAAGTTCTGATAAAAATTTGAAGATGGTTATAGGGACCATTGAGTCATCATTTATTGATGGATTGTAGCACAAATGGTAACTATCATGACTACAGGTGTTACACATTTAATTTAGGTTAATATTTGCAAGGTCAAGGTCACTGGAGATGATTAAATATCCAGATGTTGTCCGGAGCATATTTTCTACATGCATGGAGGAATTTTAATGTTACTTTTATAGAATTGTTCACCACCATGAGACGTAGTGCCCTGCACATAAACCAAGTCTCTAGGTCAAAGGTGAAGGTCACAGTTAGAGCTCATAGAAAAACACTTGTCTGGAGCAAAACTTCTACATGCATAGAGGGATTTCAATATAATTTGGCACAAATGTTCATCATTGTGAGGCTGAGTGCCGTGCATAAAATTCAGGTCCCTGCAACCAAGGTCAAGGTCACACATTCTGTGCATATCTTCCCTATTGATTTGTTTTAAGGTTCATTTAACAACACAGTGCCAAGAATAAAAACTTGCTTGCTAGATAACACTTATCCATAATGCCCCCATCTCCATCTAAAGCTTTTTCGTAAACGGGCGTATTTTGTGACTATGGCACCCTTGTTCTCATACAAAATGACTAAAACAGACCATGGTCATAGAGTATGTAAGCAATGATAAGACTATTCACAATTAAGACCACCCCACAATTAAGACAACTTTGGTCCCGCCTAGATGATGGTATTAATCAAGGGCTTTTAATGTATAAATGTAAAACAAAAGTTAAACTGTATAATGTGAAATAAAGGCATTATTTGAATTAAAATAGTTTCTTATTAAATCTAAAAGTAATCAATGTCAATCAAATTGTAATCATAATTACTGACTAAATTTTAGCTGTAATTGATTAATTACAATTAAATTAATCAAATTTGGGTAAGGTAATCAATTACATGATTATTACATTGTAATCATGTAATCAATTAAAAATCAATTATTACAATTAATGGTTACCCCAGGTCTGCTATTATCCCAACTGCTAGGTAAGTTGACATAACTCTGTCTTGGATTTTGACAAAAAATGACACTTTTTCGACATTTGGATAG
>NW_026852161.1:0-91965 GCF_026571515.1 Ruditapes philippinarum
AGGATAAGTTTTAAAATGGGGTTGGTGCCTTTGGGATCTGGCGGGGGCGGAGGAATTTTTTGGGGTACCTTTTTGGTCAATAGTTCTCCATCCATGGGCCAATCATTCTATTTATCTGCTATCAAATTTTTTTCTGTTATCTATATTTTCTTATCTTTTCTGATATTTTTACAACAAAATTTTTAAAAAACCGTCTTTTTTATGTTTTTTAATCTTTTTTATTTGTTTTGGGGCATAACTCATGCCTTTTTTCAAAGACGTCATTATATGACGTCACAAAGTATCAATGTTGAAATTTAGTTCCGTAAATTTTTTTTTCGAATTTGTTAATTTTTTAAAACAATGTATGCATTCTTTTATTTGCTTCCCTATAGAAGCAAAATTTTACTAAAATGAACAGAATTTTTCCTGTTAAATTCGTTTAATCTTTTGTATATATACTAAATAGTTAAATGATTCTGAAAAACCCTTTTTAAAAAGTTTTAAAAAAGAATTATAGGATAAAATTAAGAATTTTTTGGCCCCAGTTTTTTTTGTTTGGGTCGTCAACCAAAAAAATAAGGTAGCAAAATTTTTCAAGTCTAATGTTGTTGCAAATGCCAAAATAGTCCATTTTTTGGGGAAGGGGTTTACTTCCCTTTTGTAGAACAAGCCGAAAAATTCAGGGGAGATCATGCTAAAGTGGGCAAAGACAGGGGGCCCTTAATTTTAAGCAAAGTAATTCCGAAATGGGGCGAAGATTTTTTATTTTTTTTATTTTTTTTTGACGAAAATACGTAAAAAAAAAACGGACATTCAATCCTGACAAAAAAGTTACGACAAACCTAAAACAATAGTTTTCAAAAACAGCTTTAAAACTGGTTTAAAAGAAAGAAAAAATTTTTTTTTTGTTACAATATCCAAAAAAATTTAAAAGCATTCAAATTTAAAAATAAAACGTTGGCTTAAGAAGTTCAATAAAGCACAAAACCAAATTACGCGGGGTGAAATTAATTTTTTCAAAGAAAAAACATTTTTAGCGAGGGTGATTTCCGAATACTTTTACAAACCGAGTAGGGAAATATATAATTCTATATGTCGGACGTTTGGGCGGAGAAGATTTTTTGCTCAATATTTTTTCAATTTTAAAAAAACTGGTTTACCTGAACAAAAAAAACCTCGAAAATTAATAAGGATTTAAAACCCGAAAATCAATGGAAATTCAAAATTTTTAAATGACTTGATTTATTAAAAACTTATTTGTCCTTTTTCCGGGTACAGGGGTAAAAGCGCTCGCTTTGGAGTGAGAGTCTCGATTCAAAATCCCAGTCGAGAAACATTTTTTTTTTTAAAACTTTTTTTAAATGTCTTTTAAGGAATAGACTGATAGCAAAGGATAAAGTGTGGGGTGTCAAAAAAATGACATAAAAATTTTTTGATGCAAAAATTAGTTTGCGAATTCCCGTTTTCAAACCCCGGTGCTTTTCAAAAAAGAATAATGATACATAAAAAAAAACGTATAAAGGAAAAAGCATAAGATAACATACGATTTTGGTTCAAAGATTTAGAAAATACCAAGAACTTCAGCCCCTTTTTAATTCTTTTTTAATATACAGCTTAAGTAAAACTCCCCGGATTTTTTTAAATCTGGGTTAAACAAAAATTAAAGTCTTACAAAACCCAAAAATTTGAATAATAGGGTTTTTTTCCCGGCCGTTCACATATAAAAATTCACCGTGGCTGAAGGGTTTCGGCCGCTTAGGGAAAGGAGAGGTTGGATTCAAATCCCAGTAGGGTAACTCATTTTTTTTTTCAAAATTTTTTTTTAAGTCCCAAAAAAAACATTTTGGATTGAATAATGTTTTCAATTTGCTTTTAGCCAATTACTACAATTAAAAAAGCTGGAAAGCATTGGGGGACTAAACATAAACTCAGAACCTGTACCTTTTTTTAAATTTTGAGCCCAAACAAATTTTACGGGGCCCCCTTTGGCTTTTGGGTTTCCCCTTTTTTTATAGGAAACCCAAATTGGGGTATTGAAAATATATTTTAGATGCCCAAAAATTTTGGGGGAAAAATTTTAAAAAGTTTGGTTTTTAATTTAAAAAGCCATGGTTAAATAAGGGTTTTTTGGGGTTTTTTGTAGTTTTTTAATTTTTCCCAAAAAGGGCCCCTTTTTGTTTTTTCAAAATATATAAGAGGAGTTTTTGAAACAAAATTTTCAAACAAAAAGTTTCTTTTTTTGGGTGATTTTATTTGGTTTTTTAAAAATTTTAAAATTTGGGCTATTTTAAATTTTTAAAAGTCTTTAATTTAAAAAATTTTTTTTTTTAAAAGGGGCCCTTGTTTTTTTTGGGCCCGTTTTTAAAAATTTAAGGTTTTTTTAAAAATTTATTAGGGAAATCTGAAAAGTATGGGTTTTTAAAAAAAAAAAAATAATTTTTTTTATTTAATTTTTAAATTTTTTTTGAGAATCTTCATAGTATAAAAACGAATTTGGGCCAGAAATAATCACTTGCCCATGTTTCCAAAGCGTAATAGTTGTTTGTTCCAAATGGTTAAAAATGTTTTCTTAATTTCCTGTACGTTTTCTAACTTTTTGGAACCATTTTCTTTGGCTTACTCAATTTGCCGGGCATATAATATATAATATCCTTTCCGCTAAATATCTAACCCCAACCCCGAACCCCGCTGAAATTTCCGGCCACCTGTGAGGGGAATACTAAAATTGCATCCCCAAGGATTTACTATTATTTGAAATTGCTAAAAAAATAGGCCCAAAAACCTTTCCCATTTTCGAATAGACCAAGCTGGGGTCTGTTTCCAAATTTTTTTCCGTGTTTGACCCTGCATTTCATACTGTTGCATGTTTTCAACGTAATTTTGGCCGGTTTTCTGTTAATATTAAATTTTTGTTTTTCCATGATATCAATAAATTGGTTTCAAGTTTAAAATGAAATAATTTTGATGGTTTTGGGGAAAAATTATAAAAAAGGGAAGAAAATCCTTTTTCAAAGGATCATTCTTAATTCCTTTAGAAATGCATTTTACTTTTATTATAAAAATAAGTTTTTATGGTTAAAGTGGAATATTTTTGTTTGGGAATTTTTTTAAAGGCAATTTAAAGCCATAACCCAAATGATTTAATAAAGGCGAAACTTAAATCGAAAAAAACATAACCCAAAAAGAGTTAAAAAAACCAACGGCCCGGGAAACCGTTTCAAGCTTTCATTAAAATGGAAAAAAAAAAAATTTTCCATTTTTTTCTCGGTTAGGGTAAATATTTAGCTGTCAAATTTGTTACGGAGGCCTCCTATGACCTTTGAATATAAAATGGGCAAATAATTGTTGTTAACAAAAAGCTTGAAGAAATGGGACAATATGATTAACCAATCATATCAAAACAAAGGGCAATGTCAAAAACCAAGTTAACCAATTAACGTCCCCCCCGGAGGGTGACATTTATTCGGAAGATGATAACAAACCGCATTGTACTTAAATTATTAGGAGCAAACCTGGAATTATAAAAATTTTCAATCTATCCTAAAAACTAAAACGATTTAGCTTTCAAGTAAACATAGGATTGAAACTTTTATCATGTGAATTTAACCTGTACATTGTTAGGGTCATAAGATTAATTGCAGTGGGCGCTGTGCGGTGTTATTAAACAAAAAAGTAAACAAAACCAATTAAATGATATCAACACCTCCGGACCCATTTCAGTTATAATATTTCATTTAAAAGGCAGCAAGCTTTAAAATTGGTATGTCAACCTTGGTTTTACTGTATGAAAAATTGTTTGGTTCTTTGGGGCCCGGATCAGGTGGGTTTGAGTGCCGTAATTTTTTTCCTTGAATACTTTTAAAGTTGTTCAGGAATGTTTGTTTGAGGAAAACATTTTTCAAGTTTCATTGATTAAAAAATAGAGAAAAAAGAAAACCCCCTAAAGAAAAGTTCCCAAAAACAGCCAAAAACCTGAAAAAAATATTTGCAGGTTTTCGTTTGATAAAAGCCCAAAATTAAACAAATAATTTTTCCCGGTAATTTGGGCCCAACGCGGGCAATCGAATTTTTTTCTTGGAAGAAAATTTCAAAATCGGTTAACAACATCCCCGGAACACAAGTACGCAAGGGAAAACTAACATAAACAATTAACTAATTTCATTTGCTTGAGAGTTTTTGACAAGTTTATTTCCATTATATCAAGGGTAAAAAAAGGTTTCCACTTAAAATAAGTTAAAATTCAAATAAAGATACAAAATTCAAAATTAATAAACCCCCCACTAATTATTTATTATATTTATTGTTTATGTTTTGAAAAAAACCGAAATACAAATTTTGCCAAAAACCCTGTTAGACCATTATTCCCAAGTTGTAACATTTGTTACATCAGTGGGCGTATTCAAATAAAAAACTTCGTTATACCAAGGGGGACATGATTCCAATCACTAATTGTACAGAAACAAGACTTTAATTTTTCTCTTTAAATATTCAAAAATATTTACATTTCGTTTTAAATTCACATTTATTTTCCCCCAATATTAAACCACTGATCCTGTCTTTGTTTACAATCTGACAAAAACCAACAAAATAGCAATTCAGTACAGGTCCAGGCCCATTTAAGGTAAAGAAAACCGGTAAAGCGTCCCATAGTATTTTTAAAGCGGGTGAATTTTCTAGTGCAGAAATAGGTAAGCGGTTTTTCTCACTATTAATTTGGTTTCTTTTGGGGAATTTGGAACACTTAAAAAAATTATTTATTTCCCCGTTTTTATAAATAATCCATTTGTTAATTAAACCCCGTTTGATAAATAATCATGTAAATTTCCAAAAACCCAATTACTTTTAAGTACTGGATATTTTCATATGTGATGTTTTTCAAAAGCGGGCGCCACTGGCGACATAAGGACTGATTCCTCGCCGTGAACCAAAAGGCTTTTTGGCGAACACGTCGCAGAAAACACAACGTTCCTTGCGGACACCGTTTCATAAAAAAACCGGTTCGTACCGGAAACGTTGATTTCGCCAGACGTACGGCCACCCGACAAAAACAAAATGTCGTTAGACTTCAAAACACAGTTGAATATAACGGCCCCCAGGTGTAATTTCCCGTTCAAGAAAAAACCCGATAATACGCCGGATATATTAACAAATTTTAAGGCGGCCGATGTTTAAATTACGGTTGTGTATCCCGCTTGATTTCCGTGGGAACCCGGGACTTAGAACACGGGTTTCCATTTCCCACCGGGGTCCCCATTTTTTTTCCCGGAACCATCCCGCCGTTTTTGCCACCGGTAATGGGTACTGGGGTGATGCCCACCGATGGGCTTTCCCTGTTCAAGTTTTATTTGAAGATTAAAAACTGGGGGGGACTGGAACCCACGTTACCAATTCAAAGTCATTTTTTGGTTAAAAAAAGGGAACAAAGCAAGAATTTGCCATCCCGGAAAGGAAAGGGGATGGGAAAGTTAGGGAAAAAAACTTTGTTGGTCTAACACCAAACCTTCCAGAGGTTGAACGGTAAACCTTTGAGCTGAAAATTTGCAACCACAGCTGGAAGAAATTTTTTTTCCTTTTATTTAACAAATTGTCCCCCCCGTGTTTCCTTTTTTCTAACAAAATGATCCAAAGTACACTTCAATTATATATTTCCGTTCTTTAAAATTTTTTGTTCGGCATGAGGGGCGTTACACCACCGTCTACATGTTGTATAACCTAACTTGTCGCAATATTCGGGGGAATTTCCCTCCAACCCGAAACCCTTGTTGCCCCATGACCTCAAAAAGACCCCCCGGGTCTACCTAGCTCTGGCTGTTTTTTTCGGGGGAGTTCCGGTAGCCCCCCCTTGCATTAAAACATTTTTAAGACAACCGTGGTGATTTCTCAATTTGGTTCCGGTTTACCATGGAGTCCCTTTTCTTTTCCCATTTTTAACGACCCCAAACGGCCGTTTTCCAGGGGGGGAATCATGGTTTACTAAAAAAATGGGGAAAACCGGGGGAAAAAACCAAAACCGGACTTGAAAAAGGGCTTAAAAAGCCGTGTATGGCTGTAAAATTTCTATTGAACACAAGAAAAAAAAGGTTCAATTCAATAAATTTTCTTAAAACCAATTTTTGATCATGAAAATCATAATACTTTTTTAAAAATGTTTTAAATTTAGGGTTATAAATAAAAAGGGAAAAAAAGAAAAAAAACTTATCTATTGGACTTGAAATTTCAAATGAATCTTTTAAGAATAAGCTTTTTTACGTCAAAAATTACATTTTTGTAGCAGCTAAATCCTCGATATTTTAGGTTCATAAAAGAAAACAATTAAAAACAAAGATATTTTTTGTTAAATGGCAATTACAGTAAAAAATAACTATGAGAGGGTTTTTTAATTAAAATACTTCTACTTTTAATCATGATTTTTTAACATGAATTTATATCTTGCGACATTTAACGGTAGTGTTGCGACATTTAACGTTAGCGGAAATTCGTGCGACATTTAACGTTAACATTGCCACATTTAACGGCAAATGATTTTGCGACATTTGGCGGCAGTTGCGACATTTAGCCGTATTGTTGCGACATTTAGCGGTAAGTGCGACATTTAGCGGCGTTGCGACATATAACGGCGCCACACACGCGATAGCCTTTTTTATATCAACTCTGTTTTATATTAAGATTCGGTAAACCAACAAAAGAAAGTATTTGCTGGATATTACAAATGCTTAATAAGAGGCTAATTATCTTATTTGATTTTGCTCTCCTAAATAGGAATTGAATACAAAAACTGTGCACTCTGGGTTTAAAATCACAACATTCATGAAAATAGTTGAGATAGTATAGTTAATAGCTAATATAGAAGCTAATAAATAAGGAACAATATGTTGATTTGTTTTCTATTTTATCTTATTGGCATGTATGTTGAATCTGGGACATGGGACATTTTTTGTCCCAGATTGAATTCAATTTAATAATTGCATCTACAGATTTAATAAATATCCCTTTAATATATCTTCCTGTAAAATCTACTAATAAACAGATTCCATTATAAATATGCCGACATCTCTTTATTATGGTGGCATATTTCTGCCACCAGATAACCTGATAACTAACTAGTTAATTAAGAGGTTAACTAGTTACGTAACTAGTTAACCTCTTAATTAACTAGTTAGTTATCAGCACCCAATTGTATAAACGTTGGTTAAATTAACCCTGGGTTAAACGCTAACCGTGGGTTAAAATTTAACGAACTTTGGTTAACTCCATTTTGGTTTAGTCACTTGTATAACCGAGATTAACGCAAAAGGTTTACAACCAAAATGGGTAAACTTTTACCGCTGGATTAACTAACCCAAAACTAATCCGACATGGCAATAATTCTATATCCGGTTATGTTATTTTCGCGGAATATGTCAAATTAAACACATATAGTAGAGTTAAAATCGGTTCATATATTATTATGTTATTGTCACCACACTAATTACATATCATCATTAAACAAATGTACAAAATATAACTTTTACGTAGATGAACTTGTTTTGCCTCGGAACTGATGATAACGGGAATTAAAAATTAAATCAAGTATAACCAACGAATATTGTCCGGCTATAGATATTTTGCCTATAAACATGGGGTTCAGAAGGGAATTATTTATGTTTTTCATTTTGTTTAATTATTAGGAATTGGTTGATTATAAAAAAATGATTTGAAGTAGTGAAATTAAATTCGTATTTTTCCATTTTACTGACGGTTCTTGTCGGGTAATTAGTGAGGACCGCATGGTTGCTATGGGCTTTGTTTACAAATTAAATTGTACTTGCAAACGAGCACAAAATATCAAAAATCATCCGTCAACTGGGACAGAAAATGGTTAGAATGTAACTGATTTCATACATAGAAAACCAACTTGATGCAGAAGTATTGACGGCATTATATTTCCCTTATCAGGATTCGGTACCTAAAAAACGTCGAAACTCAAAAAATTTTGTTGCAACATCAGATGCAATTTTTGAATGATTTTTTGCCCCGTAGTTTTCAACTATATAATATATGAACTTCTGTTTCAGTTAAACTAAATATTATCATATCAGTCCTTTGGGAATCTTTTGCATTTGCCAAAGCTATGTTTTCCATGATTACTAATCAGGAAGAGCTTTACTTTGGAAAGTTTACATATTAAGCACAATTCAGCACCCTGTCACCCCCCCCCCCCCCCCAAAAAAAAAAAAAAACAAACAAAAACAACAACAACAACAAAACTGATAAGATACATTAATGAAAACAAAATCACTTTGCTTTTCTTGTGACTGTATGACTGACATCCTTTATTTTAAACATTCAAACATGTTTTATAATTCTCACTAGTCACAACACTCAACTGCAAAATCAACTTGGTTCCCAGCAGTAAATTTACTAAACAGAGGAAAAACTAAATGATCAATAATTATGAAAAAGAAACAATAGTGATTAGTCATCTTGAATTTACCCATAATGAATTCATGAATAATCAAAGTGATTTTTAAATTTACCTCTACTTCAATTTTGTATTATTTTTATTTAATACCCTACAATATTATGTTTAGAAACTTTTATATGATTCTTACATCTTATATAATAATTGCATACTTATTACATGTATCTTGTTTGTAAAAATACTTAAACACTTAAATGAAATGATTGGAACCTGTCACTGGCAAACATTATACTAGTCCAGTAGCTTTAGGAATAAGCCATTATATGTCATTGAAGTAGGGTAACACCAGGGTTTCAATATAATTATGTTACATAATGTAATGAATAGTATATGACTGTTACCCAATAAACAATAAGTTAGCCCTATATATACTTAATAAGGTGCATACATGGTTAGTCCTATAACTGTTGAAAATTAAAAATATTTCCAATATGTTTTCTAGAATTATATCTATTGTTAAATTTATTATTTTTGTAAAATATTCTCATCTACATTGAAAGTCTGAATAAATTATTTAATAAATAAAATAAATCCTCAACTTTAACAATGAATAATGGTCTAAATCTCTCTCTCCTCTCTCCTCTATTTATTGCTTATTATTTAAACCCCTCCCCTCCCCTCTAATGAATACAAGAGTTAGCAAATGGGGTGAGATATTGTAATAATATCTCCGCATGGCCATTTCCAAGGTATACATGCTTAAATATACCTAATAAATGCTTTCATCATCAGAGGTTCAATCATAAATATTTACTTTCATTGTTAAATTATATAAAGAGAAAGTATTTTTAGAGTCAAAGCAGTTTAATTCAAAAATAATATAACAAAGAAATGGAACATGAATTGTTAAACAAAATGTAATCTGTTTGAGTACCGGTACATATAGAATGAAATATTAAGTGTTAAGAAAATTGCATTTTCCATTTCAGTACTATAATTGGTGTACATTAATCAGACCTAAAGCAGCTTCCTATCCTTGAGAAAAGTAAACAATCTTTTAATAATTCATAAGTGAGAAAACAATATCTTGTTGTTCAGTTAAAATTCTGAAGAATGTGTCAGTGTGTATGCCTAAAATTAAATTTAAGTTAATTTGAAAAAAAGACCTTTATTTGGAAAAAAATGAGGCTATTTGGGGGACATTTTTTACAAGTTGAAAGTTTTTAAAATGTTGATAAAATAACTTTATGATATATACTTGTGTGTGAATTCATGATCATAAAAACTTGTAAACTTTCTTAAGAAACTAAGTACAAAACAGTGTTAATTTTCAATCAGAAGATGACATTGTTTATTCTTCCCTGCTGCTAGAAATAAAACAAGCCCTTTATCAACCTTTTGATTGAGAAGACAAAATTGCCTAGGTCATTCATTCTGGAAATTTTTTGCTGAATCAAATTAGGAAAAAGCAAGTTTTTCAACAGGAAATGCTTCATAATTTATAGAAAAAATGTATATGTACTCTAGCCAAAAAAACCAAAATAACAACACACATGCCACACACAAACACATATGTCTGTTAATGATAATGGGAATGAACTTAATTAAATAACTAACTTAATTGCTTTGGATATTCCAATTTCAGTTTGATTAGGAATTTTTTTAAAGATTGGAAAATAAGCATGATTATATGTATTACAAGTACTTTGCCTTTTGAAAATCTGTTTGATAGAGGCTAAAATAATTATCAATGTATCATCAAATATTCTTTTTGGAAACTATTTAATAAACATTTGATTTTTTCGACTAATTTTTTACACAAGATAAGCCAAAATATTTTAAGGACATTAGCTTTAAAAAAATGTACATTGTACTAGGATTTTAAGAAAAGTCAAAATTCAAGTTTTGAAGTTATATTTTTTATAACAGTTGTTAACAATTGATGATTGATTTTTAGTATTTATCAACCAATATTTCTAACTGTCATTGAACTAACGCAATAAAGGACTTTTAGCATTATTTTTGACCTCTTTCTAGTCACTTTTGGCATTGTTTGCTTGTTCGTTTATCGCCGCTTTTTTCCTTGGCGCTACAACACATGCCAGACTGTGGGCACGTTGTCCCAATGTCTCTAGGCTTATATCAAGGGAAATGGCTTCTTATTGTGCTATCGCATGGCTCGAGTTCGTTGTCGCCAGCAAAAAAACAGATGTCCATGGTTTCAGAAACTGTTCACTGGATTACAGGGAGAAATGTGTAAACGGCCGATTTTTAATATAGGCCAATAGATAGCTCAGTTGGTAGAGCCGCGAACGGTATTCCGAGGTCCCGGGTTCGAGTCCCGGTCAGGCTTGCACATTTTTTCCCACCCTGTGACATTTGGCGCCCAACGGGGGACTGTGACTGCATATAGCTCAGAGTTTAATTCACATTGCTCTCTTTAACTCTGTGAAATTCAAATTACATATATGCAGGGGAGTAATGTAACGGTTTCAGAACTGTTCACTTAATAGGGGAGAAGATGTGTAAGCGGGCAGATAGCTCAGTCAGTAAAGGCCGCGGAACGGTATTTCCCAGGGTCCCCGGGTTTCGAGTCCTGAGGTCAGGCTGCACATTTTTTTTTCACCTTGTGACACAGATTTTAAAGCCCTAATAAGCTGATTCTTCCATTTTAGTCCAAGCGACAATGTGGCCATCAGGCCACACACTGCGAGACCAACCTGCCAATTGGCTTGTTTCGCTAGCGACATGACAACAATAAGATGTCCAAGAGAGCAATCTCGACTTTTTGGTTTAAGGAATAGGAAGTTGACTAGTCGTACGGGCCCGTACGGCTAGCCAAAAGTTCTAGCCGTACGTGAGTCACGTACGACTAGCCAGGACTCGCTGTATTGTCTAGCCCCGTACGGCACTTTTTCAAAAATTATATAGAAGTCGACCATGTTAAATATGTTATTTTGTGCCTCATGATTATGATTTGTTTTTTATTTGACTGAAAGATGTTTTTTTGTTAATTAAGCACATGGATCGAATAAATAATGATCGGAGTGAAATAAATAAATAAATACATAGAACATTGAAAAAAAAACGGTGAAAAGCAAAAATAATTGTAATAATTTTTCAAATTCAGTAGATAAATATCGAACATAAAAGCACAAACAATTAATAAGCCATAAATTTAAAGCCTACCCAGGGACTGACAATAGAATTTTAAAATGCGTTTCACGGAACATGCAAACTTTCCTTAATGATGGACAAACTTCTATACCGTCGGTATTTAAATCAAACGCAAATATCAGAGCCTAACATTGATTTTTTTTTTTCATTTTAAAGGTGTCGAAAATTAAACTTTATGAAACAAAAAGGATTATTATCAAAATTTTGTAAACTATTTCAAATTGATGTTATTTAACTGCGACCTAACGCGTATTTTTTTTCTCGATGTCTTGAAATGATAAAAATCGATATTCGTACTTCTTTTACTGTAGCCAACAAGGCTATTAATCTCTATTTCAAGTAAATTATACGAAGACAATTACTATTTCATGGTTAAAATCCTCGCTTAAAGTTTATGAAAAAACAATATATGTATAATTTCGACTTCTATATAAATTTGAAAAGTGCCGTACGGCTAGACAATACAGTGTGTCCTGGCTAGTCGTACGTGACTCACGTACGGCTAGAACTTTTGGCTAGCCGTACGGGCCCGTACGGCTAGCCACTTCCTTAGGAATAACAATGGTTTAAAAAGCAAAAGCAATGCATGAAATATGGAATGAACAAAATATATTCCTTTATATGACTTCATTCTTTGTTTTGCCAACTTTCATATCAGATAATGGTTTTATACGGGCCTTTTATCCCTTTTATACACAAAACACAACAAAACCCAAAAAGGAATCCCGGACAATCCCCCTCCCGGACGATTCCCCTCCCATATTATTTTCACAACCCGGACATTTCCCCTCCCGTTATTTTAATAGGGCGGACTTTTCCCCTCCCGTTAATTTAGCAGAGCGGACAATTCCCCTCCCATTTTTTTAGCAGAGCGGACAATTCCCCTCCCGTTTTTTCACATTGCGTATAAAAAAATCTATAACCATTCTTATCAAAAAGATGACAGTTTTTACTCTTAACAATAAACTGTTAAAGATCGGAACTTTTAACAATCATTATTTCACTAAAAGTGACATTATACCGCCTTTAATCATTGCCGCCGCTGCTTAAGATAAACAAACTGTCAATAAAAAATCTTTAATCATTGCCGCCCTTAATTAAATGTGTCCTTGATTGCAAAAATTGTATATACCTTTCAAATAAACAATATTATATAATATATATTAGGGATGTCATTCGGAAGATCCGGATATCCGAACGTTCGATAACGATTAGTTTTGACAATACACATCATAACCTCTGCAGTCCACAAAAAATTCAATAATTACTATAATAATTACGAGTCAATTATGAAACATGTTGTTAATCGAAATCTAAGTTTTGTAAGATTCTAAGTCCCGTGGCGACTGTCATCGGCAACGATGTTACATTTTTTTTATGTCCAAATTTAAAAATATTTAATTAGGTTATTAAATTTATATATATTTCGGGGCTTACCGACCCGTCGACTCCTTATTTTTAGACATTGAAAAATCTGCAGAAAAAAAATTAGCAAATAAAGAAATTCACTTTACGCAATTATATGTTAATTATCAAAGCTTTTATTGAAATTGATACGAAAAATTATCGACAAAATAACTTTCTCCTTTAGTATTAATCAAACATGTGCATTTTTTTTTAAAAAACATTTTTTTTTTCACATTTCTTTTTTCTCTTAATGAACACTTAAAATGTGTGTAATTCATGTAAGTTTCGGCACTTTCTTTGATGATTCGAATCAAACAGCCAGTGCTACATGATGGTAAACATCAAGATTGGCAGATTCTTTTGAAAAAGCCGGCTACACGCGTGTCAAAGGTCATCGTTGTGTAAATTGTATGCGTGTTATTGAACAAGGAAACATTATATTTAATTTTTACGGGTATTATTTTGTTTTCACAAATGTGAGCGAATTTTATTGCGTACTATAGCGCTAATTGAGGAATTCAGACAAATCGGCGGCGATTTTCGTTTCCATTTCATTTGAAATCGTAAGTACCGACACGCACTAAATTTATTAATAAAAGCTAGTCGTATTCTATATAGAAGAAATAAAAATCAATAACGGAAGATTTTTGATAAGTATCATTCAATTAAAAAGGAAGAAAAACGAAATACTACAATTTGAAAAAGGTCGCGAAAGAAATGGTTAACGTCATATCAGGACATCCTTAAGAATTTATGACAACGGGATCCGAACCATCGCGGAATTGTTTTTTTGATTCAGGATATCGGATGGCCGTTTTCGGCTCCAGATGACATCCCTAATATATATATTCAACAGCCACGGGAGGGAAATTGTGGCCGCTCTGACAACAGCGGGAGGGGAATTGTCCGGGTTGTTAAAAAAGAACGGGAAAGGGGAATTGTCCGGTTGATAAAAGAACGGGAGGGGAATTGTTCCCGCCGTAAAAAAATAACGGGAGGGGAAATGGTGGGAGGTTGTAGAAAAAACATTCAAATTTTACTTTTGGGAGGGGGAATCGTTCCGGGAGGGGAATTGTCCGGATACCCCCAAAAGTCATGCAAACTGTTTGACAGTGGACAGCAAAAAGTTAAAAATGCATTATCATACCCTTCTTCATAATGATAAGTTCAGCAAGAAGGATTCCTCTAAGTTGAATATATGCTGTCAAGTGCTGTACCTTTTAATAATTCATGTTGTTTATTGACAATTACACAAAAAACGCACACATAATGTGTTGATCGAATAAAATTTAACTGATCAATTCACCAAAGTTATACAGCCTCATAGTTTGTCTTTCCAGGGATCATCCACAGGCTCGTTTACTGGTTCCAGAATGACTTTCGTAATTTAACTTTAATAAATTGTCCCTTTCAAGTCTATCCTCAGTATGATCTTCAATTTAATCGGTTTAAAAATGAACATTTTGTATCATGATTTATCCCGATTATCGACACTGACAGCTGATTTTTAAAACTGTTTATTTCCGGCTCTGGAAAAGGTTGTTTCCGTTTCCCGTCACTACGCCAACTTAAAGAAATAGATCGTTGCCAATCATATAAAACCGATAATTTCCGAAGCAAAAATGAACAAAAGTTGTGACGAAGCGTACAAACGGCAGCCATTTTATTTCTGGTTAATGTTTGGTTAAAAATTTAACCCACCTCATATACGTGGGTTAATTTTAAGCCAGAAATTACGCTGGATAAATTTAAGCTAAAATTTTATACAATCGTTAACCAAAGTTATTAACCCAAAAGTTAACCTAACCTGGATTTAACCCAGTGGTTAAAGTTTAACCAACGTTTATACATTGGGTGCTTGGGTAACTAGTTACGGTTTTAACTACTTTAAGCCTCTATGTTAACTAAGTTAGGTTATCAGGTTAACTAGTTACGTAACTAGTTAACCTCTTAATTAACTAGTTAGGTATCAAGGTTAACTAGTTACGTAACTAGTTAACCTCTTAATTAACTAGTTAGGTATCAGGCTATCTGGTGGCAGAAATATGCCACCATACTTTATGTACCGTCATTGCTTCATATTATTTTAGGTAAAAATAGAAACAACAACATTGACGATATGAATTCAAGTAAACTATTAAAACTATCAATTAAAAAAAAATCAGAGCTTTACGGATAAAACCCCGCCTAAAACAGCACAATAATATAAGGTTCCGGAACATTGTATTCTGTTTATGTACAATATTCATGTATTCATCTTATGTTGCAACTCTTTCGGGAATCAACAATAAAATGTTGGAACGAATACATTTTTACTTATTTTAAATTTTCTAAAAAAAAACATTTCATAAGATACAGTTTTTCCCCCCGATGACGCTTCGGTACATAACGATGCATATGAGGGCATGTTTATGAATAGTTTCTCTATACAACATATTTACATATCTATATGTACCTTAAGGGCAATTAAGCATATAGTGAAATGGACGACGAATGTTTTACACAATTTATAAAATTCCTGTTCATTGAACCGAATGTCGTAAACAAAACTGAATAAACTACATATACCTTCTCACTGAAACGGAAAAGGAATAGCTCTCTATTTAGCAAATATCTGCGTTCAAATTGCCGGAAGTACATTTGTCCGGTGAGTACGTACATATATCATTATATTCTTTTTTTACCAGAGACAATATTTACACTAAATTTAAAATAGTAAAGGAAATTCACACTGAATACAATTTAACATACATCAAAAGGAGACATGCGTACATATACATCTATAAGCATATTTTCGACACATATTTTACATATGTAAACCGGCAAATTCAGTCACTTTTTGTATCTTGATGTAACGTCGTTGGCTGGATTTTATCTGAAAGCTTATGTAAGCTTAATAAACAACACAGTTACAAAATAATGTCTTTTCAATTCTTTCATAAAAATAATTAGTAATATAAATCTCGTTGGTATAATTTTGTTCATGGTTTTAATTCTAACCTTCTAAACTCTGTTGCCTTTTCTTCAATATCAATTAGAATTTCTTACTATCAAATGTTGTTTTCTAAAAAATAAATAAATGAATAAATAAATAATGACAAAAAGTTAAGTTCTATGGCTGATATTGATTTTATCTGCAATGGACTTAAAGATCCTGTATGTTGTGACCAAAGTGGTAAACCAGACTAAGTGAAATTATACATATGTACATAATTATGCAAATAAAACAATGCTCAGACATCGAAGACTATGTAAAATATGTACTGCAAATATTTGTGCATATTATATGTAATCACTAAAATATATGCATCCATTTCTTATTGTAAAATTGGACTTAAACTTTATAGAAAACAAAGTTTTTATTACCTCCCTGTATTTACACGAAATGTTAAATTCGGTAATATCTTTATAAATAATGCTTTTTCGAACCTACAATATTGATATATGTTAATTTGAGCATCATACCATAAAAAATTGTGTTACAGGATTTTTAAGCTTATTCTGAATTTGGCTGACCACTGGTCACCATGGACTGGCTGATATTGTTTTTATCTGCCATGGACTAAGTTGACATTGAAGTTTGCTGACGTTAGCTTTATATACACTGACTTTGGTTGACATTTATTTTGACTGACCTTTATTTTGAACCGCATTGACTTTAACTGACATTGACTTATTTTGAGACTGACTTAGACCGATATTAATATTGACTTTAATTGTAATTGACTTTTGCAGACATTTACCATGGGTGATATCTATTTTTGCTAACATTAAAGTCATCTGACATTGAAATTGACCGACATAGTTGTTGCCACATGTGTGACAACGAACATGGAATAATTTATTTGTTTGTATATAATGTAAATGAATATCTCGGATTTATTTCTTTAAAGTTTAAAAGAAATACTTTATGTCACTATGTAAATTTTGACTTTTTACAAAAAATAGCGAATATCTTACTTAGACTTAAGACTAAAACTCGACAGTTTCTAAAAACCCTTGCCACAGTATTGCGAAAGATTGCGATGTGTGTTGACAAACTTTTTAATTTATTTTCATTCGACCTTTTTTCAGAAGAGAGATATAAAAGGAGAATACGATGGAACCAAGGGGATCCCAGATATCATATGATATCAGTACGCCCGCGTTAGACAACCGTATGGAAACGATGCTGGGCCTACATGGGTTTGAAGGTAAGCACCAATAAAACAAATATAATGTTAATTTTAACATAGTGAAGAATATAAGAAGCTTTGCGCCGTACTAAAGTGAATGAATTAAAAAGGGTGGTGTTTGAAAAATGGCTATTAATACGTGAAATCGTCGCTTCAGGATAATCGATTATGTTCATTTTTAGGAAAAATATTTTGATTGCAGGGTATTATTGAAACCTAGGAAACTATTTCTTAATGTGTGTTTTTTGATAAGGAGAGTATACAAAGCTGCAACATTCATCCTTTATTACAAAAATGCTAGTTTTTAACGACACTATGTATATGTACGGTATTTACCAAAGGATGTAGAGTTTTCAACTTGTTCGTACTCAAAAGATTTATTTACATTAAAAAAGAGACTGTATAGCAATTATCAGTATTTTCAAATATCAAATGAGCATAATATATATCTAACCTTTAACTGATAGCAGATTGAATACTGCTAAGGGACGTTTAATTCTAAATGCTCAGTTTAAAAGAAAGAAACCTAAAAAAGTATATATTTCGGAAGTTATACATATCAATTTATAAAACTTTAATTGACCTGAATTATAGTTGTGTGTGAATGATTTCTCTGATAAGTAAACATGTTCTTTACGCTTCCTTTTCAAAATACGTAAATGCTCACATATCATGCGTCTCACTTCCAAAGATTTTTTTTAGAAAAAAAAGTGCATAATGTAATCTAATTGCAAAAAACAGGAAAAAAGTGCATGGTCCCTACCTTGTTAACAGATGTATGTCAGACCATGATCATTTCCATTTCTTTAATCATAAAACCTAAATGAGGTTTTTATCCTTTTTAAAATGTTCGTTTTCATTAGTAAGTATATGATAAGAACTTTAATTTTTTTTAACTCAAGCATGAATAGTAAAGACGTTCCTTTAACCGACACACTTATTTATTCACATTCTTCTGTTATCATACTTATTGTTATGGAATTTGAGCACGTGACAGCAAAACCGGATACGTATGTTTTTTTTTTCTCTTTGTAGATCCTGATGCTCCACTTACAACAGTCGATAAAATCAACTTTGGCATACTTATAACGATTCTATATGCATCATTTATTGTTTCGGTTGTTCTCACTTCTGTCTATAATAGTTAATTCACCCATTTATTATTTTGTTAAATACATTGTTCATATAAGCTTGATTAAATATCTCATATTGTAACATTTTGTTGTTGTTGTTGTTGTTGTTGTTGTATATATTATTTTTTTTAACTGTTGAAAGACACTTTTATGTAACGTAAATCTGTTCGTATTCCAAGATGCTTGTTGAAATTATGAAGGTAATCAAATGGTATAATGTTTATCTAATGATATATTCATATATAAAAATAAAAAAACGGTTAAATTATGTTGATTCCATAATCTTATGGTCGTTTTTTAACGAGTTTTAATATAAAATGTCTCTGTTATATAAGACATATGAATGCTATGCATAAGCCATAACCAAAATAAAATTTTCTGGATCAAATTATTATGCAGCGATTTTAATTAAATATTTAGAATTTCAGCAATAATTTCATGCATGCGTCATAGCTCAAAAGGGAAATACATGTATATATTTATTTCATACAGGATTTTAGAATAATTTTGTTATAATTCTGATTACAAAAATTAAACAGAACATTTGTCAACTGCAGCACGGATCTTAATTACAATACAATAATAATAAGTAATATAAATCCGTGACTGCAGACATCAGTACGTTGGCACAAAGGTGACATGTGTATGTTTTTTGGGAGGCTATGCCTCCCCAATGTTAATAACCGTCCGTCAAATCTTACTGCCGCGGTAATCAGGTCAAAAAATAGTACCTTGATTTTTTCTAAGCTGACTCATCACTCATCACAGACATTTACAATATGAAAATATTTTCATTCTTTAATTTCATATTTGCAATTTGTAAAGATAATAATTCTCTGAAAAATTCTTGATTTTTGTTTGTTATTTTTTCAAAATCACTACTCCGTGACGTCATACTGCCGCGGTAATCAGGTTTAGGCATACGTACGTCTGTAATAAATAGTTCTGGTATGAAAACCCTTCTACATAATAACTTTATCAATAATTTTTTAACAAAAAGCATAAATGAAAATTTATAAGTAAATACTTTAATTAGGTGGCAAACATTCTTTATTATTTTTGATAACAATTTTCCAATTACTACGCAGCGACGGGTCATTAACTAGAACGTTGCAACACCGTAGTTGTTCTTTTGTTGATATAAACCATTTTAATAGTCCTTAATATTTTTTAAAGACAAATAATGGTAAATTGTCGCTTACATCAGAGACATGGATCGTGCTTGCGTGATAACTAAGGAAAACTAACTTATTAGTACACCCTAGGAGGCTGTACGCGGAAAACGCTCATAAACCGCTATATCATATAGCTGTAAAGTGAACAGTTAAATGACAGAAATATGTGGTCAAATATGTTTTAACAAGGAAATAATTATTTCAGAGAAAGACGCAAAGATCAGTCTTCAATCAAATGAATGACCCCGTATTGTGTAATTAGAAAGTTTATTCAATTCTAGGGCAACGCATCATAATTTGATAGTACATGTGTAATAAAATTCAAATTTTCAATAAAAATTATGAGATACATAAAAAATATTAAAAAATAAGAAGCTTAAAAAACAACAACAAAAAAAACAACAAAAAAACGCATATATATACGAATGACTTACAGTCGAGCATCGGGAATTCATCAACATATCTTACAAAACTTTAATTTGAAAACGATATTTGCGCGCGCTGAAGTGATTAATGTTTATTTGAATAAATCAAATAAAAAAACTTATATGTTTGTGTTCTAAAAATAATCGGCGGCATAATAGGAATTTCGTATTCATTTTACAACACTTGAAAAAATACTACAGAAAATGTATTGTTGTTTTTTTGTTTTGTTTTCAACAAAAGTGTGTGTGTTTTAAGTTTATTTATACTCGGGGCCGGAATAACCATATGTCCGAGATTATAGCATCGGGGACATCTTTTTCAAGCCGAATCTTCCTGGTAGCCCATTCTCCGTTCGTTGGTGGTAAAGGAGACGACAATACTGTCAAGGCATCAACTTCCTGACTGACGACAACAAAAACGGCATTCATTAGCGCCAAACCTTCAGAGTAAGTCACGACAGGTCAACCAATCACCTCTGGTACTTGAGATGACTTGACCTTGACCTGCCGTGTGCCTTCTCCGCGACGTGCACGCCTCTGGAGGGATTTGGAGAAGTTTCAACAAAAACTTCCAAAACACGCTATTTATAACACCATCCATAGCACTGACGCTTCGATGTTCTCATCTATTTGCGGGAAATGGTCGACAGGGAAAACCCTATGTAATAACCGCACACCCTGTTAACAATAGATTTTCCGCAGTTATATTTCAAGCTAGTGAGGTTTAAAAATACATGTAGAATCTATCTATTAACTACCATAAGTTGGTAAAAAAAAAAAAGATATAACTTCCTGATCAATTTTCACTTAGGTTGATTCAATTTTGAATAAGCTTTGCAGATATGTATTTTTTCAAGAAATATTTAGTTTTAATAAATATCCGAAGCCGTCAAAGTCAGCGACGAGTAATGAAATGGGAATAATTTTCTGAAACGTGATTTTATTCGAGATTTGCTTCGGGAGAAGACAACTTTCTGTCCGTAGAGCATGAATATTAATACTCATCACAAGACAGTATCTTATTGATCTCAATTATGGTACATGTAAATATGTATAATTTTTATGTTCAATAAAAATGTTGCATAACTTGCAGTTGTTATTATCATTCAATGATAATAAAATGACATAAAGTATTTATGATGAACAGTCCTAGAATATTTTGATAAGGAACAGTCATTGTTATCTTATAATGAACAGTCGTCATACTTTCTGGTATGTCATTTATTATTGACAGTTTAGGTTTTTCAAAATTTGCAGGATTAGCAGTCCGAATGTAGACCTCAATGAAATGTTCTGGAATATTAACAAAAAGAATAGTCAACCATATTAACCATATATATGAATGGTTGAACACAACAGTAAGGATAAATGGCACAATGTGCATATCTTCTTATTTTGGTAATAATTGAAATAACTGCACATTTTAAGCAAAAAGAAAAGAAACTATAAGTCTGAAACATTCTGTCATAGCCTCCCCATCAGTACATTCAGTGCTTTGATTATTTATCTCGTTGCCACGAGATACTTTGTCGTGGCCACGAGTTACTAAGTTACTCTTTGACCAGTCAATAATTTGTACAAGTAAAATGGTTTCCTGCGGGGAACATTTTTAATGATATAAAGATATTTCATTTAACTATTTTCAACATTGTTTGGGGGGGGGGGGGGGGATAAATAAGCGATAAACGTTTGTATCAGGAATATAGTTGACAATGATCGATCAATATAGAAGAAGGTCTTTGGAAATTGGTGACCGTTGATGACCGGAGAAGGTCGAACATAAAACAATTATTTCTTTTTAAGAAAATGATTAAATAGGAGAGATTTACCACCACGTCACTGATAACTGCTGTGTGGACTACGTATACACACAATCTTAGAAGGTCGTACAGACAACATGTAAACAATGATAGCATTTTCTGTAAAGTTAACATAAGATGATGTTCCTGGGGCAAAGTTTTAAAGATCAGTATTATCTGAACATATATTTTTTGTAATATTCAAAATGAAGAAAGAAAATACAAAACTATTTTCTAAATAGTATTGATATATTTTATATATAAGATAAGTGTGATGTTATAAGGTTTAATTTTTGCTAAACATCTACATGTACTTTTATGTCTATATCAATCTTGAAACAACTCGCTACATGACATGTATTGTGTTCTATGAATTATCATTTTTATGTGAAATAAGCCTGCTAATTGCTCAGTTTTGTTTCATTTTCATTTTCCTTTTTTTCACCCTGTCAATGTAAATATGTTTTATGATTCAAGGGTATTATATTTCAGCCATTGTTAAATGTATGCTTAAGACCCAAAACTGAGTGTTGTTAACATAAATATAATTTAAAACTTTATGCTTAGTTCATGTTCAGTTTTAAGTATTAAGCAAGTCAAAGTGACATTATGCTCATATTTTCATAGTCAATTGACTTTATATTTCAAAAGATTGACTGTTAAAATGGTGTTTGACCAACAGGTGATATTTGAAAATGTTTGTGATAAATTTAATTTATTTAAAAAGTTGACAAAATCCCCCAGTTAAACATGTTTACAGCAGCCTATATAAAAAAGAAAAGGCAACATAATTACTCAAAATAGTCATGTGTCACATCTGTGCACTGTAAAAACGGGTGTTTAAGTTTTAAACACATTTCGAAACACTTTTCCTGTTACACTTTGGAAACACTATAGAATGGAACACGTCACATGTTCACGAATAAACGCACAGATGTCCCCGTTTTACACGCTTCCTGGTGTTTCAAACTGAAACATGTGACACGTTTCATAGCAGAACACTTGTAATGTTACAGTTTGGGAACACCTGAACATGTACAGTAAACACGTTTGGTGTTTCAAACTGGAACTTGCAACATGTTTCCTAACCCACATGTGCTGCTTTCAAAGTGTTCCTGATAAACATGTCACATATTTCAATTTCAAATGCATTACGTGTTTACTGTATATGTTCAGGTAAGATCAAAACAACTAAGGAAATACATGTACAGCATATTTTAACTACAAAAAATGCTAATGAAGTATTTTTGGAATTTATTTATTATAACATTATACAGTTTTTTCATTTTTAATTTAACATAATTCAAGAATACAACTTCGCTAAACACAAGCATGAAATGAGCTGTTAGAGCGACAACATGCCTGCACTATTCTCTATGCATTTACTCCAAAATGAGGCATAATTACCTTGAATGGGTATTGGTAAATAATATTTTCGTATCTAACACATGTACAAAGTTTCGGCTAAAATTCTATGACTGGAGATACAACTTTCACACAAAAAAAATACATAATTTTATATGTGCAGAATTTTCTAAAAGGAACAACATTTAGTCAAAATGCAGAACAGAGATATTGGTATTTTTATGTGAACTTATATTTGCATACACAAAATGGTGAAGTTCCAAATAAATATCAGAAGTCCATGGTTGCCTTTCTTTTTCTAAAAAACTTAACATTGTGTCATGCAACACTAATGCTATAATCAGCTGCTAAGCTATTGCCTTACCATTTTTTAATAATCAAGCTAAAAATTATGACATCATCAAACATCTGTTGCAAGAAATATAAAATTATTAATTTGTACTAAAATAGCCAGATTTCTATTGGTTAAAATCATTCGCTTTTTATAAAATATGTGTGTTTTTTCATGAAATCTTGTGCAACAGTCATCCTCTGTAATTAGCATAGATGATCAGAAGCAATATATTAATAATTCATGATCATCATTAAGTACAGTCTGTGATAAACAAAAAATAAATAAATATAATAAAAAAGTATGTACTTAGTAACTTTTAATTTACTTGCAAACCAAAAAAAAATCTACAGTTAATGAAACAATTTATCTTTGTAACAAAACATAGGATAAAACAATTATGGATTTACTAGTCATTAAATATGATGAGATGTTCACCCCTCAATAATTTTTTCAGCTGGCAAATATCACATCTAATTTATGAAATCAGTTCTTCAAAAATACTTATGATGAAGAGTGTGAATAGTTACATATAAAGGCATCATTAACGACTCTCAAAAAAGATTATAGTTTAGTAAAACATACTTCTGAGGAAGTGTAAACTGATAATTATCCAAATGAAATTAAAGTTCAACTTTTCCTTTTATGATAGCTGGATCACTTAAGTCACATTGGCTTCTTTTCTTTTCTCTCCATTTCCATGTTCATTCTCTTTAAATATTGAACAAATCCATATCTCTTATGCCCATCAAACTGGTGCTGAAGTTCAGTTTGCTGAAGGAACCCACGCACCTGTGTATACATACATATTTTATTCATTGTAGCATATTAGCATAAGAAGTTATTGAAGAAATCCCTATTCATTAAACATGGTAATGATTCAAATTTTGAGGAAAAGGTTTTTTGAAATTGTGATTAAGAACACAAAATCACATAAAACTGGAAAACACGCAGTAGCATTCTTTTTCTGAAAGCACAATGTTAAGTGTGGATATTTATTTTCTTAGATAGATCAATTCGATTCTTTCCTTTAAATAAAGTCTTGATTCATAACTCGCAAAGGAGATCTTAGTGTACTGAAACTGACATCAACAAAAACAAACATAAAAGTCTAAAAGGCAAATCACATACAAATGGACAAGTCAATGCAATTTTATGAAGGAAGTTTGAAGCACTCTTCACCAGTGGTGTGAATAGTGCAAAATGTCATTTTATAATGTGATGTCAATGAGCATGCGCATCAACCAAAATTTTGTGACTTATTATTACAATATTACATAATTGATCAATAGAAATTTAGCATTAAAAACAGAAGTGAGTCATAATAATTAAAATTTGTTGAAAATTTGTTTTAACCAACCTGTGAATATGCCTTTGAATAATCTAGGTCTGCAAGTTAATACAAATCAATCGACACAGCTAGGGCCCCTAGTGAATTGGCTGTCTTTAGAAGAATGTGTGTACCATCACAAACAATAGCCATGTTCACAATACATTCATCTTTCTCAATTGCAACCAACTTTGGTGCCGACTCTGGTGCAGAAGAAAGAAGTCTCACAAGATTCCCATCATCTTCAAGCAGAAACAAATATCGATAATTTTTAAACATCAGTTTTTTTTAAAGAACAAACTGTTAGCATTTGTATAAGCCTTAGATATTATTCAAATTGAATGTTTAAAGCATTTTTAGCGTTATCATCAAGTGACAACTACCATGGAAATTTATTCTTTGTTAGAATAGTTTTCCTACATAAATCAGTTTTGAAATAAAACTCGCATTAATTATTTATCAAACAAGTGTGCATGCCAATATGACATGCTGATAGTGATAATTATGGAAATAAGATGTTAAGGTATATTCCCTAAAAAGTGTTGATGTAAAATATGTACACAGATGTACAGACATGTCAATCACTGAATCACAGCTGGTCACATAAAAAAGAAGTTTTAGGACATTAAAAATTTTGAATATCTAACACCCTTACCATAATTATTTGCATCAAAGGCTGAGTCTTCTGGCCCTTTCCTTTTCTGTAAGCTGTTTCTGATTCTAAAGCCTTCAGCACTGCCACATTATTAAAGTCATCCTGAAAGCAAAATTATGAACAGACTAGGCTAACAGAAAGGTGCAAAACTTCATATGAATAACTTCAATAAGTCACGCCCATTTTAACGGACTTTTTTCAATTGCTTATATTCTCATTTTCATCAGCATGTGAATTCTACAATGTAATCTCATACCCTTATACAAGTCTTGAATCAAGATGCGATATTTATTTATTATTTCAATTTCGATTTCAATTACGAATTAATTAGATAGCGAATAGTTTTAACACCAACTAAATGAAGTGACGTCATAATTTACATTGCAAATGACATCATCAATGTTCATGTCATACTATACATGTAATCATAACAAACAGGCTAGACGATTTTCTTGTTATCTTTACTTTGCCGGCAAGCCTCGCCCTTTCTAGTCCTTATCAGCCTCGCCTGATAAAATTAATATCAAAAGACAGTAGCACGTTATTCTCTAGATCTATATGTTTTGACTCTATATTCATATAAATAACAAAGTGGGTGGGGAAATCAGTTTTATGGTTAATGAAAATGCTCTATTGCGCCCGTCTTAAAAAGATCTGCCTTTTCACTCTTTGAATTTGATCTACAAATACATAAGTACATCGTACTAACCTTTTGCTGTTGTTTTTTCTATGTTTTCCTTGCTAAATTCACGCAAAATGAAGAAAGGTAAAATTTGCGCCAAGAAATTCGGCTGCAGCAGGAGAAAGGAAGTTAAATTCGTAACACCTCGGATAATATCAGAAGGTGTTCTTGATCGGCACTCATGACATACGCAGAATGTTCGCCCCTGAAACACCGGCGTTTAATACAGAGACACTTTCTCATTAAATATTTATTAACATTCGTATTGTTTTATCCTTACTGTTATGTTTCTGTTTACTGTTATGTTTCTGTTTTGTTTGTTATTAATAATCAAAACACGAGATGAGCTTATGACATAAAAGTAAACACAAACGTTTCATGTTTGCACACAGGCATGTCAATGTAAACAGCAACCGTTTAAACACTGCATATTACTGTTTTAGTTATAAACACCCGTTCCATAAAGAAACGCATGTGTTTTTATACTGCACACAACGAGAACACATACGTTTTGTTAACAAACACCTGTGGAACGCGTCAGGCGTTACCATTTTTTACAGTGTGGTTGGAAAAAAATCTGGGATCAGGTAGATATGATTATGACCTCCGTGAATTTATTTCAGAATACAAGTACACCTCTAAAACTATATCATACTTATAAGCTAGGCATTATATATTTGATGTTGTTAACTAATTATACCTTTTTTTAAAGCCACATATTATAACAAATATCTAAACAATGTGTTTATAATTGTTCGAATATTTCTTTTGCCTACAGTTTTTATAATTGTTTGAAGATTTCTTTTCCCTACAGTTTTATTTATATAATATTCAATAAAAAATAAATAAATAGGAAATATGAGATAAGAAAGATTGTTTTGTTTATATAATTTTGTAGTCAGTACCTTTAAAAGTACAATAGAATTGCATCGTTTCTTACAATAATTAATCATATTTTCCCAGTCACTTTGCAAGCTTAATGTTAATGCTTTACTTTAATTATTTTCAATCACCTGTTTTATTCGCGATGAATTAAGTTTACGATGAATTAAGTGTACGTTATTTTTTGCTGATTTAAAAAATGATAACAGTTTCTTGACAATATTTCTAAGCAAGTTTGTTTCACATATGTCTTTATTGTAAATAAATAGTTACTCAACATATTGTTAATCTTTTCTTTATTCATGATATTTTCTTGAATTTATGATAATACAATCATTTTTCTATTCGGGGACTAATGATGCTTTAGCATCAAAATCTCTACTTTATTAAAACAGAGCTCACATATTTATTTCTTAATAGACATTCTTATGTAAAATGACTAGGTAGTACAAAGAGGATGTACGACCAGCAACGGTTGCTATGGTCAGTGCTTATCAGCAATTCTATTTTTAGAATATTGGCCACTGGTAAATCTCTCCTATAGGCCTACCATTTTATGAATAATTCCGAGCAAAAAAAAATAATTAAAGTAAACACACAAGTTTTCGCAGAAAATATCTCTATTTATTATGGCAGATGCCACTACGAATATTTTAATTTTGTAGATTTTCAGTATAAACAATTTATTGTTTGTAACATTTTGAGATACATATTAAAGAAACATTGATAATTTTCAAACACATCATTCAAGTTTTTCCACCTTAAACGGTAACATAATTATAGAAAATTAAAAATATCACGTAATAGTTGTTTGTTCTTAATTAGGTGTAATTCTGACTTATTCCCTGGAGGATTATCCGTAACGTACCGGCAAACGGTATTTAGCCAGGTTTTCGAAAAGGTCAATTAACCAATCATGTACGATTTACAGATCACATGCTCCTCCATGTACCGAAAACAGGTCACGTGCTCCTCCGTGCCTCAAAAGTTAAACGCGTACCAATACCCTGCGGTCTCCAGACCGCAGGGAATACATGGCACTTTTACAGGCTGTTGAAGTAGGGACATCCTTGTACTACAGCACATGTCTAGTTGATTAGGGAAATTCATATAAATGGTGTAATTTGATTGGTTATTTATCTCGTGGCCACGACATAGCTATCTCGTGGCCACGAAATAGTAACTCGTGGCCACAACCTAGCTATTGTGGCCACGACTTAGTAACTCGTGGCCACGACTTAGTATCACGTGGCGTCGACTTAGTAACTCGTGGCCACGACATAGTATCTCGTGGCCACGACTTAACTATGTCGTGGCCACGACTTAGTAACTCGTGACCACGACATAGTATCTCGTGGCCACGAGATAAATTAAAACACACACATGTCACCTTTGTGCCACCGTACATCAGTAGCCTAGGGGAGACAAACCATTTAAGGAAAGTTGTCTACCGTAATGCATTTGCCTCCCTTTATTATGTTATTAGCCTATTATTCTCTTCGTTGTCTCATAGATGTTTTGTTGGGCACAAGAGTAATGAGCCATTTATTATTCCTAAAGGTGACCACGCACTGTTTTTCGTAGAATGGCCCATATAATGTTCGATGATTAATGTTGTATTTACAAACATACGGATACACCTAACTATCTATTTATACCAATTACTGAATTATTAAGGAATTCTGCCTCAGCCGTTTTCAGAGAATTGCTTTTGACACGCACCAAGTACTAAATCTTATGAACAGGTTAAAACAGTGTCTTCAATTTATCTGATTGTTCGTATGGCGTTGTTACGGAGTCTTTGTTAATTTACTGGTGTTATATCTACTACTGTTAATGATGCTAAATCGACAAGTCATGGTTACATTTCTTCAATAACCTTCGTCATCGTTTGCCATCAGAACCAAATGCTATCAAGAAAATGCAAATGTTAATATTATAGATTGAAATAGTAAATGGTGAAAACATCTCAAAACATCTCCTTCATAAATATTTAAAACCAATAGCGCTGGTTGAAACAAACAAAAGTTTGTTGACAAATGAGTTTAAAAGCTATTCTAAATCAAAGCACAGAAGGCGCTGAATTTGTTTGGGTCTCAGAATGTAAGAAAGGTGCAGGTTGTGAGATTATATGTTTAGTGCCACCAATGCTTTCCAGCGTTTTAATTGTAGTAAATTGGCTATTAGACTAATTGCAACACTGATATTCAATCCAATGTTTATTTGACTTTAACAATTTAAAAAAATGAGTAACCTTTACTGGGATTTGAACTCCAGACCTCTCGCTTCCTAAGCGAGCCCGAAAACCCTTCAGCCACGGTGAATTTATATGTGAACGGCCTGAAGAAAACCATATTATTCTAAATTAGGGCTTGTAACGACTTTAACTGTTGTTTAACACAGATGTAAATAATCCTGGAGCTTACTATAAGCATGTATATTTATAAAGAATCAAACGGCTGCAAGTTCTGTGGTATTTTCTGATCTTTGCAATCGTACTGTATATCTGTATGCATTTTCCTGTATAAGTTTAGTTTTATGTATTATAATTCCTTTTGTAAGGCACCAGAGTTTGATACATCCGTAATTCTGCATAACTAGAGTTGCATCAAAAAATCATTTATGTCCTTTTTTACGACAGCCACACTTTATCTTTGTATATCATGGCTACTTCCTTAACAAAAACACTTAAAAAAAAGAATTTAACAAAAAAAAAAGTTTTCTCGACCTGGATACGAACTCGAGACCTCTCACTCACGAGGCGAGCGCGTTACCCTTGTACCACGGAAAAGTTATACACAGTGTGTCTGAATAATATCAAATCATTCTAAATTTGGAACTTCCATTGCAGTTCGGGTTTGTAATCCTTATTAATTTCGAGGTATTTTGTTTAGGCTAAACCTGTTGTTTATAATTGAAGTAGATATTTTAGCAAAAATCCTCTCGCCCAAACGGTCCGGCATGTAGAATCTATATATTCCACTACTCGGTTTGTGTAGTATTCGGTAAATCAACATGGCTAAAAATAGTATTTTCATTGATAAAATCATATTCATCCGCGTAATTTGTGATTGTGCATTTATTGACAATTCTATAAGCCAACGCTATTGTTTAACTTTAAATGCGTTGTAATTTGTTGGATACTTGTAACAAATAAAATATTTCTTTCTTTTAAATCGCTAGTTTTTAGCTGTTTTGAGAACTACTTGTTGTTAGGTTTGTAGTAAAACTTCTGTGTCAGAGATTGAATGTCCGCTTTGTATTTAGTTATTTTCGATCAGAAAATACAATAAAACAATATTAGAAATCTTTGACCATTCGGGAATTACTTTGCTTGAAAATTGATGCGCCTGTCTTTGACCATCTTTACGCAGTGATCTCCCCTGAATTTTTCGGCTTTAGTGTACATACAAAAGGGAAGTAACCGCTCCAAAAAATTGGACTACTTTCGGCATTTGCAATTAGCAACATTAGACTCTGAAATTTCGCTAACATTATTTGTTTGGTCTGACGACCCAAACAAATAAAAACGGCCTGAGATTTCGAACAAAGAAGTTCACATTAGGCTCATTGTCGGGCTTTATACATCCCTTTCAGAAACGAGATATGAGAGGCAATTTTCAAGTTTCAATTTGTTCCAGTCATGATTCTCCTTAACCATGCAAAGTTTACTCGAAAATGTTTCCGTAAAAAAGATCTCCGTCGGAGTGGTAACATAATAATTTCATGTTTCATGAATTTCATGCTTAGTTCGTATATATTGTTAACTAAATAAAGTGAATGAATTAGAGATTTCAGGATTAGTTCAGAGAAAATAACATGTAACGTTCATATATCATTTCTAAAATAAAGTAAAATGATTGGATTTATTAAATATAAAAGTTGCTGGAAACTATTTTGTTTTTCTTTAAATAAATTAAACTCTAATGCGGCAATGAAATTGAAATCTACCGTAAATAAAACTTCGCCATATCATTTGCCAACTCAAACTCTTTATTGAAGTGACATTATGTCCATTTATAGTGAGGCAACAGGTGAAAATCAAAATAAGTTTACTTGTACATCTTTCAATAATTCCTTTCAATCTTATCATTTACTTCGCACGACAGATAAATAACTCACGTGGTCCATTGGAATTAATATTTTATGTCCTTTTAAATTTGATAGGAGTTACCGAGTTATTGCACTAAAATATGATAAAGGAAAGGCGGCGTTCAATGAACGCAACCCCACACGACCCAGCAACAAGAACCAGCGGCAAGAAGCCCAGGCGGACACCAGACAAAAACAGGACACGGCACGGACAGATTAATCACTTAAATGATAAATAATTTGTAACTGAGGTGACGATATACTTGTGCAGCGTATGGGCAACAATTAACCTATTTTCAATTCAATGGTATCAACAATCGGAGCACCTCGGCTATTATTCATAATGTGTTTGGATTGAAAGTAGTTCTTCAACATGATTTTAGATGTAAACAAAAAAGAAGGTGTAATTTTTGATACTGTATAATGAATTATATTTTTACATATTAAGTCTATTTTGATTAAATTATGATCGAAAATATGTCTGCCAACCATAATCTTTTTTTTTTTGAAATGCCCACCGATGTAGAATTATTGACACCTCATCTCCGAATTAATGTCAACCGATAGAAATGTTGTACTTTCGATTTCTACAACCGTGTAGAACAGATACGGAACAAGGAATCACTATTACGTAATAAACCCAAATATGTATTAAACTGCAGAACTGTTTAACTCTCATTCAGTCCAAATTGTAAGAAATCTAGCAATATTTGTCTATAAAGCGTTCGAGATTCGAAAAGAATATACATTAAAATCTTAGAAAGTAATAAATATACCGTAAGACTCTAAAGTTCCTTTCTGAATTTTCATGTGTTCATCTTTACTTATAGAAACATTTTCCTATTCAAACTTTATATGGTACATTTTAAATGTTCGATATGTTGTATCATGTTCGCTATTCTTTTTTTTTTCTTTTTCTTTTTTTTTTTCATCGTATTTTCATTACTCTCTTGCTAAAAAATTGTATGAATTTTCAATCCAAATTACAATTTTAGCAAGCTAAAGGTAAACAAATCTTGATTATCGTTTACATTATAATTGACATGGTTATTTCCCTTGTATCAGGGCTGGGAATCAAAACTGCGTCGTATCCTAAAAAATATAAACAAACGCCGCCATCTTGGAGCGAAAAATGTATGTTTTTGTATATAACTCTTTTTGTTGGAAATGACTGAAACCCAGATATATGTATTAACACGCTACACTATTTTCCGCTTCGTTCGGTATATGCTGCTTGCACAACTATTTTGTAAAACAAAACTTATAGCGAACTTGCAACTCGAAGCGGGGCAGAATTTTTATGAAAATGTGTGGATACGACACAGTTCATATTGCTTTATCTATCGTTTTTTCCTTCAAATCAATTATATACTCGTTTTCAGAGTTCACCATAAACTTCAAAACATAATTTTGCATCATTTACTAAACTTTCATTAAAAAGAGATGTTTATTTTCTAAGAAAATAATGATTTTTACGAAATGATACGACGCAGTTGAAAATAAAATATGATACGACGCAGTTGTATTTTCATTGCAGGCTGCATATTGGTTAAACTATTTAAATTATGTGCTAGGTATGCTAATAACGTCCAACAACATTTCTTGTTTACAACTCAAGTCAAAAGCAGAGGTCACTTACTGGTTCCATAAAAATGGAAATGTAATACAATTCTATTAAGGCTGCATTTTTCGGTAGTACCTATCATAAGCATCTACAAATTCCGAAAAGTTGTATCAAATGCAATATACATTGAAACACCTATATAACAACGTGTTCCAGTGTTGCCTTAGCATGCTTCTAAAATTGTTCCCGTGAGTTCGAAATGGGAGTGATTACTATTTTTGATACAAAATTCAATATTCCAGTGTAATCTCTCCTGGACCCTGTATTACTCAAGAATGACTTAAAAAAAAGAGAAAGAATTACAAATTTTGAAAAGGTCTCTCGCTATCGGGAGAGAGCTATGCGCAAATTGCATGCCTACTTTTGTTATTTGTAATTAGCAATAATTTCCGTCAATTCCATTATTACTTATGTCTTTTACGTGCCGATTTTATTGTATTATTGATTTCATTTTCCTAATAATCGGTGAGAACAGATGAGCTTTATTATTTGAAATTGAACTTTAAATTTTTAAAATTATATTATAAATGGTTAAGCTACAATATATTTTTGCAAGTAGGTTATGCGTTCCGTTTAGTCATTTTATGTTCAGCGCCGCGGAACTTTACCGCTGATTTTGTCGTATTGCATTTCTTTATCGCCGATGAGGAAAGGTCTACGGAATGTATTTTCTATATTTGCACTTAAGTATCATTCTTCTCCATTAAAAAACTTTAAATTTTCAAAATCAAGTTACATATGATACAACTACAAATTACTTTGTAAAGAAGGTGTCCGTTTTGAAAAGGTATTTTACGCTGTGCACCGATAAATTTGATACAGGTATAGGCAGACATGATCTTTCAACAGTATTGAAGAAGTTTTCACAATATTGAACAAAATTTAGGTCAGATTATTGCATCGAATTTTCAACAGACTAGAGACATGGCTAAAAAGTGTGATTTTTATTTTGATAATGAATTGCCTGAAAACTTAAACAAAATGTTTCAGAAAATGACTTCACAGAGGATTACCCCCTGTTTACAATAAAAATTTCTCTGCTAGTCTTATAAATAAGAAATTTAAATGTTATTCTCTTTATAATTAATTCAAATATTTATAATCTTAAAACTTCACGCCAGAAGTTAATAAAAAGCTGCTTAATTATTAATTATTAGTACAGCTGATGTTAACACATTTTGTTGAAAAACAAAAACAAATCAGACAGGTGTGTTCCACCGAGGCCGAGCTGTTTATGTTTACTGAATTCAAATCACTTGAACTGAACTACTATGAATTCGAAAACCTCCAGGGACTTTTTATTCTTTCGTGTAGAAAACCTTTCAAGCTAGTTTCAAAATGTCGATGGTTCTCTGCAGGTGAAACATTTTGCTTGAAATAATGCCCAAAAGCGCACTTGAGGTCCTCGTCCCTAGTAAAGCTAATTTGTAGAGTGAAAGTTTGAAAACAAACCGCAAAAAAGCAGTCATTATCCAGATCATGCAGAACCACAGTTAACTTAGCGCGTAGCTAGCCAAAATGAATTAAAGTCATTTGTTTTTGCGAAAAAAAATCGGGATAATATTGAACATACAGGAAAATATAAGAACTTATTTCAGATATTATGATCAATTAGGTAACATGTTCATGTTTAACTGAAAAGTAGCTTCTGCAATGTAAACTTTCAAGTTAAATGTTATACTAGTATTGGACATGACACAATGTATTCTAAATAATCAAAAGCAACAGAACATCGCTATACACCGCAAATGATATGGGTTTTTTTTATCTAGCGCAAGTGATTATTCCATAAAATAGATATATATTGCCAAAATTATCCCTGTTGAAAAGACTGCCAAAATACAACTGCGTCGTATCATATTTTATTTCAACTGCGTCGTATCATTTCGTAAAAAAAATCATTATTTTCTTAGAAAATAAACATATCTTTTTAACGAAATTTTAGTAAATGATTCAAAATTATATTTCGAAGTTTATGGTGAACTCTGAAACAAAATATTTAATTGTATTTGAAAGGAAAAAACGATAGATAAAGCAATATGAACTGCGTCGTATCCACACATTTTTCATAAAAATTTCTGCCCCGCTTCGAGTTGCAAGTTCGCTATAACTTTTGTTTTACAAAATAGTTGTGCAAGCAACATATACCGAACGAAGCGGAAAATAGTGTAGCGTGTTAATACATATATCTGGTTTTCAGTCATTTCCAACAAAAAGAGTTATAAACAAAAACATACGTTTTTCGTTCCAAGATGGCGGCGTTTGTTTACATTTTTAAGGATACGACGCAGTTTTGATTCCCAGCCCTGTATACGTCATACTCGACTTGTACTTTGTTTTCATGCATATTTGTATGTGTGTCTAAATATTACATATTTATATCTGACATAAAAAAACTGTCATGCTTTAGAGTTTTATATTTTTATATATTTGAGAGAATATAAAGACGTATCACACTAAAGAAGAGAGATTATTGTATTTTTTAATGAGCGCATTTCTTTCGTTATTTTTTTAACGGGTGAAAATTTTAAACCGGATTCACAAAATATGTTCTTTTATGTCACTTCTGTGCAGCAATTAAATCGATTAGCAAACCTATCCAAGTGCAAGTATAGTCAGTTATTGTTCCTACTCGCAACCGCGGTTAAATGGTGCGCTTGTTTACTTTTAAATGAATGGCTGTATTACATGTGACATCCCACGTTTCTTTAATATCATGCAACAAGCTACCGACTGACCTTCTTTCTCTTTGTTTTTGATTTTTGTTTGTTGCCTTTTTTTCATTTTTGTCCTTATTTCATTAACATATATAACGTGCATACAGAAATTTTATGTTAACAAAAATTATAAATTGTATAAGGCGTAGTCATACAAACTATCCGGGACCGGAATAAACCAGTTTTGCTTGCAATATGACAATCAATCACGTTAACGCACGCAAACCCCCACAACGTTGTTAACGTTAATTTTGTAAGTGCATACGTCGACAACCGTCAGACTTGTTTTGACAAATGGATCATTTTGAAAATTTATATTTAAATAATTGAACAAAGTCTGGATTTTTGATTTTATTGTTCTAGTGAACGGTGAGTTCAAAACTTTACCTAAATTTAACTGTTAAAATTTGAAAAAGTAATGTAATGCACTCTAAATCAAAGTTCCGGTGCGTGTATGCTGCTTTTATTACTGCTTTTCTGTATCTATCTACGCAAACGTATTGAAATTTCGAATTATAGCTGATTTTGAATGTGTTTGAACAAAAATGTAAAGGAAGATGTTTTGCTAGTACTCAAGCAAAAAAAATCTTCCTTGAATAGTTAATAACATACATTTGGCACTTTCACTGTATTAATACATGGTCTCTGTGACCGATTGGTCAAATGTCATCGTAATTTTACGTGAATGATCATCCATGTTTATTCAAACGTTACAATGACGTAGACAAAATCAAGTCATTGAACTAACAATTGTCAGCTGAGAATATGTAAAATATGAGAGTCTTACAAAAAGAACTATTACTGTGTAATTTGCCAGAAATCTTAAACTGAGTATATTATACTTGCAAGTAAAGTTTAGAGTACAATGCATAACATATTTAACAATTATATGTATTTCATTTCAGAGCAGACGACACGGAGATAATGTTATTGGTTCTTGCTTTCTGTCTGGTGTTGCCAGCAGTGCTAGGAAATAAACCTACTGGTAAAAAATAATCCATAATCAGCGACAAAACTTTAGCTGACGTTCTATTTTTGTAAACAAATATAAAGTTGACCTTAAATACAAATGTCATAAAATAAAAATAAAAACGTTATGTCATTATCTATTCTACGCACGATATTGCCTGGAGCATACTAAACAAATTATAAATGCATTTACATGATAGAATGTTTCTGGCTAAAATGTTAATTTGACTTATCCATTATAAAAAGATCATAATGAATTCATAATATTACTGATTATAGATCTACAATGTCGTAAGTTGCATGTCTTTTAGCAACATGTTCGGACTAAAGGAAACAAATATGCGGGCTTAAATGAGCCGCGTCATGACAAAACCAACATAATGGGTTTGCGACCAGCATCAGACCAGCCTGCGCATCCGCGCAGTCTTATCAGGATCCATGCTGTTCGCTATCAGTTTCTCTACTTGTGATAGAGTTGGTAAGCGAATAGCATGGATCCTGATCAAACTGCGCGGGTTCGCAGGCTGGTCTGGATCCATGCTGGTCGCAAACCCATTATGCTGGTTTTGTCATGGCTCGGCTCAAATGTTTTCTATACTACATTCCATTTACAAGCGAATGTTGAAATCACGTTTTGATAATTTTTAACAAAATGCATTGCACTGCAATATTTATGCAAATTTATGAATTAATAATACTGTTGTTCGTAAGAATGTCAAATGTCTGCATGAAAATGTCACATTGTAACATAAATGAGATAAACAAAGAAGACCGGATTTATCTCACGGAGACACATGGTAGATATATGAAACTATTGTTTATGACAAATTGGAATGGTCAAGATAGCAGCAATTTTAATTTGCCATCAAAACGTGAATGAAAATGGCGCATGCCACTAAATTCTTGCTCTACTATGTTGTATGATTAGCTAATTCCATTTCAGAGGATGCGTTGACAGGAAAGCCAAAGGATGATAGGCTTGTTATTGTTGGCAATCTAAAAGACATTCCATCATCAGAAATTAATAAAATGTTTCTTCATAAGGATGACAATTACAGCAAACGTCTACCGGCAGATAATGTACTAGGTATTAATAAAATAAAACCACTAAAGTCTATGCCAACACATATTAAAAAGAAGAAGTCCAAACTACAAAAATGGAGAACAAAAATGAAGAAAAAACAATTAAAAGAACTGATAAAGAAGAATAATAAGAGACAGAAGGAACTGAAGAAGCTAAATCTGAAGGACAAGAACAAGAAAATGGTACAGAAAAGAAACAAATGGAAATATAAAGGCAAAAAGCAAGCAAGGGAAATACACTCAAATAAGTTATCTAAAGTCATAGACCGCATAATGTCATACAAAAGCGGAAAACGCTCCGAACTATCAACACAAGAAATACGGCAAAGAATTCTCAACATTCTGACAGATAAAAAGGGAGTGATCAAACTTGGTAAAGATTGTCCAAAGCCAAAGATCGGACCAAAGAAAGGAATAAAACGACTGCGAAAACGGCTAAGAAGTCTCAATAGAAGGAAAATGCCAAAGAAACGCCCGATGACTGTTGCTACCTTCAAAGATGGCGGACAGAATGGCTCGAAAAAGCCCGTTGCTCAGAAAGACGTACATACAACTACATATAAAACGAATGGTAAAAGAGGAAATGTAAAATCCAAAATAACGGTACGCCTAGGAAAAAAGGATAAGAAACGGATGAACAAAAAGAAGTCACCCAGGAAGAAAACGCAGAAGAAAGAAACAAATATTTCATACAAAAATAGACATCAAAGCAAGGGAAATGTTTAGAAATATTGCGAGTTTTGATAGATATATAGTGGGGAAAACGTAATGTAGTAGATCAGTGACGTAATTCTTTTAAAAGTTGTTTTTTGTTATATTTTGACAAGTATAGAGTCATATGCTATACACATATATCACAATTAAATAAAAAAAAAGTAGTCGTTTCTTTACTCTGTTTTATTTCATTATATTTATGCTGTGTTAAGTTATTTGCTTCTTGCAACATTTAATACTTTTGTTACATTTCCGTGTTTGATAAAAAAAAAAATAAACACCAAAACCAATCAACCTTAAACTATTTTTTAAACAACGGTAATAAGCATTTTAGTTTTATTACTGAGATTCTGAAGCAACTGTAACCGGGGATTTTGAGCGAGCATAACTAAATTATTACATTACTTTTTGCGCAGTGAATATAGTTCTCAAAACCCACTAATGATTAAAATGTAAAAACGTTCATGATCATGTGCTGGACGATTCCGTACGATGTAGGCTTTACGTTTAGTTATATTATATATAAAAAGAAATAATTGTAATTGTAGGAAATCAATAACGTTGTTGAAATACGCATTAGTTTGTGACTTTGTACACTGTTAAGTTACGTAATAATCCACGTGACGATAGATATTTTATTTTACCAGAAAAAAGCGAGCATCTGATACATTGTCTAGATTGCACAATTAAGCAAAGTAAGCAGTGAACCAAATTTCATTTAATTTTCCTTTCGCTATTTTTGCGAGAAAAATGAGTTTATTCTTTTTTTTGTACTTAAGACTAAATGATTTGATGAAAGAAACATAAATTGATAAAACGTATGAAGAAAAAAGATTAAAAGCGATAATATGTACTCGGCTCTGTGAGGTGCGAATTGAATTCATATGGGGAAGTGCTGCAGGCTTTAATGGTGGCTGATTTGGTACGCTTTTGTTCGGCTAGTTGGCGCTATCGACAACACGACAAAGCGCCAAACGGCGCTAGCGACAGGACGTCATGACGACAGTGCAACAACGCACCGTTTTGGCGCTTTGTCATGTTGTCGCTAGCGCCAACTAGACGCACAAAAGCGTACCAAATCAGACACCATAGGCTTTGCAAATTTTTGCTTTTACGGCTCACTGACACAGTTAAGGTCGTATGGCGCGGAAACAGGAAGATGATTTGGCTAATCTCAGGTGTTACAAAGTTAAAATAACACCAGGGGTCAAACCACATAGCCTGCTAAGAGATGAATTGCCTCCATTTATTCACGGTCTTACTATTGCCTTTACTTCGGCAATTATTTTCGCCTTGTTTTAAACATATTCGAACTTATTTTACGCTTGATTCCACCCCCCGGGAAGACACGCTATATAGAATAGTTTTGTTGTTGTTGTTGTTGTTTTTTCTGTTGAAAACGTACTGTAAGAGATAGCAATCATAATAAACAGACTTCAAAGATCAAGTTAAAAGTACGGAATACTAAGTTCTTTAAAAGAAAAAAAAATGTTCTTTACAAACGTAATAAATTTCACAAAATTTAATTAAGCAGTATAATTCACCATGAGTGAATATTAAACATCTGTTGTTTTTTTTGCAATTTTAAACAAGAGCACCGCATAGCAGGGGCAATACCCGCCCGAATGCATTTCTTAAGTAATAGAGAGGAAACCCATTTATTACACTTACACAGAACATGTTTTATTTGGAAAAAAAACCCATATAATAGTAAATGAGATCTATATTGAAACATGCCAAAGACCTATGCTTTTGTCAAATGAATACTAAGAGATTCTTATACATGCTACAGTTGGTTTAAAGTATACAAAGCAGACACAAAATTTTGAGCTACAACATTATGACTTAGTAGTGTGACCTTGACATTAACCTGAAGAAGGTCATACCTGCGCTCAGCACAAGGGTCTCATTTTGAGTGTTTCATTTTCCACCGGTATTTCCCACATGAACCTTCCACCGGCTAAAAAGCATATTATATAGCACGACTCGGCACACAGGAAAATAAACCAAGCATGGCAATTTTTCCCTATTTTCAGTTTTGTTTCTTTCAATAATACTAGACTAAGGTCTCCTACAGTTTTGTTACATCAGCAATAAATTTTTGCTCCATACATGTAATTTGACTTGGGTAATTAATTGTTATCGCTGTTTTTAAACTTGTTTCATGTCAATATGTTTTTATATAGCATGTATTTACTTATTACGTACAGTATACAACCTTAATACAATGTTATAATATATGTATTTTTGCAGCTCCGTTATTTAACATTTATATGTTACTTCCTTGAAATACTATTCATGTGGCATACGATTTTTTTTAGTTTAAACATATTTTATTGCATATGTTATATAATCAGACATTATACATATATTTTAACAACCATTCTAACATAATGCACCCAATGGATTTTGACGAAAGAACTAGGTGCTTATTAAAGTCAATCTCCATAATTGATAAATTACAATAAAACTAATGCATGGCTGGTAGATGAACAAGTAAAGAGCATATTGCAAATGTGTACCGCAACCGCTTATATTGATTGTATATCAAATATTTTGGGGGAAAAATCACAAATGGTAAGGCACTTACACTATACGTACAAATGTAATTGATAAATATTTAATTATAATCTATTAAAAGATTAAAAAACAACCTTAAAGCAAGAGAAGAAGGGAGATTAAGATGAAAACCAAGGCTTAGAGTTTTGGAAACTATTTTTAAGCACATATAAAGTATAATAACCAATGTTTTAGTTAAATCGTAGATATTTGATCGTCATGTAAACGTCCCACTTTCCATTCTGTATTTTTTTGACGACCAGAAATAACTTCGCATTATCAGATCAAAAAAGGGAACATCCCAAAACAGGAGAGTATAAAGAGAGACATTTTGAGTGATTTGACGCACTTTTGTGGGAAGGCATGTACGGTGGCAACTATAAAAGTGACATTCGAGAAGATAGTGTTAGTTGTTTTCAGGTTTTTCCACAATGACAAAGGGGCTATTGGACTATATTTCGAATTTAGTTTGCTACAGACATGTGGAGCCTAGCATGTAAGACCTGTGTCATTCGTGATCCGCTGTAAAAATAAGCGGACGTACTATCACGGACGGGCATAACTTTACTTTTAAAAGCTTTGAAAGTGGGTGAATGTCTTACATCTGTTGATAGGTTATTCCATTCACGAACTGTCACGGGTAAGAAAGAATTGTAATATTGGTTAGTTCGGGAATGTACAGGTCTCAACTTGTCTTGGTTTCTTAGGTTGTACGAAGACGTTGATCCAATATTTGAGGGACGAGATTTGTTAGGTATTCTGGTGCAAGATAATTTATCATCTTATAGAACATTATAAGCCTGTGAACGCGTCGTCTCTCTCTTCTAGGGATGACTTATCCTGTTGAAGTTTATCGAGAGAGACCAGTTTGGTTGATCACGATACAATACGAGCACCTTGTCAAGCATATCCTTTTCAGCCATAGAGCAATTCCAAATGACATCACCATATTCTTAAATTGGTCGGATCAAAGAGTTGTATATTACTTTAAGAAATTTCCAACCAAGAGTAAACTTCAATCTGCGTATGATGTGAACCCGTTTCCATGCTTTATTTACTATATAGTAAATATGTTCATGCCAAGCGCAGTCATTTGAAAGAATGATACCCAGATGTTTGTGATGTTCTACTTTCGGTATAATTTGGCCATGCATATTTAGAGATGGGTGGTTTGCTGATGCATTTTTCTACTTAGCAATAGGCATTCGGACTTTGCAGGATTGAAGTCAACTTACCACGTATCGGCCCACTCTGTTATTTTCAGGATATCAAATTGGGGGAGTTCTGCAGCAGCATTTGGGTTTTCAAAAACAATATATAAACTAGTATCTTAAGCAAAAAGCCGGATATGACTGCCAATGTCAACGACCAGATCATTTATAAAAATGAGAAATAATAGGGGGCCTAAAATTGAGCCCTGGGGAACTCCAGCGCTAACTGCATCCCATATTGATTGAGTACTAGGTAGCACACCGCTTTTTTCGTCTTCCGGACAGATAATTTGAAAACCAGTCTAATAATTTACCCGAAATACCAGCATTTTCCTGTTTGACCAACAGGCCTTTGTGCCACACCTTATCCATACCTTACTTATGTCAAAGAAAACCGTTTAGACTTTTTCAGATGTAAGCTACGGAATACCATGAGGGCCATCATGGTTAAACTTTATAATCAAGAGGGCGATAATCGACAGCGGGATAGTGCGATGACGTCTATGTGTTAGTGCGATGGCGACAGTGCGATAACGCGATGATGAAAGTACGATACTGTCGTATTGTCGTCATCGCACTGTCGCACTGTTGCCCTATAGATTATATAGTGTTCTTCATGATAGAATATGGGGAAAAGATTTTACTTTTGTAAACTTTTGTAAACAGATTCCTTTCTTCTCTTTTTTATTTTTATACTAAAAACGTCTAAATAAAATTATAAATTAATGGAAAATAACATTTAATATAAAAAACAGGGGAAATACTTAAGAGTTAAATATTACATACACGGAAAATGTAATAAATTGTGTGATTTTTTTTAAATTAGAAAGCTTGATTTCAGATGAAATAATGATGTTATGTTGAAATTTAAAAGATGCAAAACAAAATTACTTGGTCAGTAGTAATAGAGGATGTTCAAGTTTTTTTCTTCTGTAAATACATGATTTATTTTATATCGATATGTATGAAAATAAATATTCCATGAGTTGCGGTATTATTTTATACATTTTTCTCTTTTTGACATTACAATTTGAAACACTTGCCCTCAAATTTTGTATATTGGCTGAAATTAGAAGAAAGTAGTCCGGCAAAACACAAGTGAAAATACGGAAAATATGTTATTTTCACTGCAATGAAAAATATTTTTTTACAATGAAAAAAAGAAAACGGGTAATGAAAATACGCATTTTATTTCAAATAAATAAGTTTTCTCTATAAATCCAAATATAGTTCATTAATAAATCTAACTGGTCAACATTGTTCACTGTAAATAAAGCTGATAAACTCTCTTAAGTAATTTCTATTAGATTCTGTGAAAGTGTTAGCAAAAGTATGTTTACACTCACTTCTGGCAGTTGGGAAAAAAGAATTAAAAGTTCTTGCTAATATACCACTTGTGTCATTTGAGTTCCTTAAGGTATAGCGTGTGTTTGTGGGATCTGGTATAAGCGAAGCCAGGTATTCAGGTGGTATGCGTATTTATTTTTTTCTATGGTTATGATTACATTAATTTGAAATACCGCTTTAAAAATCATGTGTTTAAAATATGCGAGCAAAGATCAACACGGAAAAGCAACATTCACGTCACGCAACCCAGCTAGAAACGATCATTGGACTTCACTTAATCGCACCTTGTTTAAAGTTAATAGGTCTGTAAACATAAACACGCTTTAAAAATAGATACCTTGTCTGTCTGACAACGTTTTACGTTACGTAAAATATTTAAATGTACGAATATTCATAAGTATAGGTAAAAATAGTTGACAAATGAGCTCGCCTTGCCTAATACCACAATAACATTAAAAAGTAATAAAAGCAATCATTCATGTACTAACACTTAAAACATTTAATGCGTTACGTATGTACGTTAATTTACGTCAGTAAAATACAGCATACAGCTGTAGCGTGATACGTTGAAACTTTGAACAAATATTTACAAGATTGGTTCCGTATGTTTTATAAAACTTTGCCTTCGCCAAGAAGGGAGTAAATACATTGGACTTTTTATTATGTAAGTATATGTCTATTTTGATACTTATTTTTATCGTCGTATTGGTATTTCATAATGTAACAGCGACCTATTCTATTAACTAGTATATTATTCTCTATTTGCCATAAAGTATATCCTATTTTTTTCGAGATATTACTTACTTTCAAAAGTTTTGCGATGTATGAGGTACTTTGTTTTTTAAAACTGCCGCCTCTAAAATCCATTCTTGTGGTCGGCTTAAGTTATCAACTTCCCAAGCCGTTCAAAATTGTGAACAAATTTGGTGTTGTTACCTTTATTAAAGAATTAACTGATCTAGAAACGCCGAGTCGCCGACATTTGAAATAATATTTTTTGCTTATCAAGTCTAAATGATAGTTACCACAAATATAATATCGTCTTTTGACTTATGTTTATTTCAGACATTTAGAATGAAATCCAAATTACTGCTAGTATGTGTTTGTGTTTTCTTTGGGAGCAATGTCAGGCACGTATCATCACAAGGTAATTTTTCCGTTATTACAGTTTGATACCGCGTCAAAAACAATATTAACTTCGTTTAAAAAGAATTGTTGCAAAGAAATTACATGTACAAGAAAGGACAAACATTACACTCTCAAAATAGAAGAATGTGATAAATGAGCACTGGCAGTAAATTTATGTGTATATGAAAAGATTTAGTCCTATGAGAATACAAGTAAAAGTGATTTTCATATACACACTTCGTACGAATAAATTTTAATTTGGATGAAATTGAGCTTCAAAGATTGTTTGAATCATGCACATTCATGGAGAGAAGTTACTTCCCCTCCCAGTTTATAGCTTTTTTATAGTTTTGCCATAACACCGATATTGCAAAAAAGAACTCATGTATAGATTGACAAATGTGTAAACTGCTTTGATTTTAAATTAAAACTATTAGAAGATGCATTGCGACACAGATGATAGAAAAAAAATCTGCAATTGTATATGGAATTTTTTTTAATACATTAACGTTTTGGCAACCATTAATATTTGGTTATTGATTGTCTTTCAGAGCTTATGCAAGACATCTTTAGCTTTATGGAATTAAATCCATTAGATAACACAGGAACGGCATCGGATTCAAATTTTGCCCACCTTCCTCCCTTAGATTCTTTGGGAACGCCCATCAACTCTCTTCAACCTAACACAGACACTCAAAAAGCTAAAGGGTTGCAAGCAGATACCTCTCTGTCAAATAAGCCACCTATAAAAATTACAGATTCTTCCAAGTCGATAGGGACTGGATCACCTTCAGATCAATTTACTTCTAATACTGGGAATGGTGCTGATCAATTTCCAGGGGAAGCAATGGACCCTAGTTCTCAAGGAGATCCATTTGCAAACGACCCATTTGCAAACGACCCATTTGCAAATGACCCATTTGCTAACGACCCATTCGCTAACGATCCATTTGCTAACGATCCATTTGCAATGGATCAAAGTACAACTGGAGGAGATGTACCATCAATTCATCAAGAATCGCCTTTCTTTCAATTTATACCTAACACCTTTAAACATGGCAACACAAATTCAGGCTCACAAGTACAGTCAAAACCAGGCCTTCCGATTCAAACAGATCCTGCAATTAATAATGATATACCTTCGGATTCCTTCACGTCAAGTGTAAAACAAGTGGACACAGGCACGTCACCGGCAACTGGCTCTGGGCATCCGTTAGACCCTTTAAGCTCATTTGATGCTGGTATTCCATCAGAGCCTATCCAACTAGGAGCAGGAACGCCGTTGGATTCAGGTCTACCGATAGATCCATTACCAGTTGACCCATTGACACCAGATCAAGGCATGGCAGGAGGAGATGTACCTACTAAAACAAATGACTCTCCATTCTTTCGCTTCTTACCAAGTATGCCCACGGGTGACAAATTTCTTAATCTAATCGATGGAACAGAGAACACGTTTCAGCCGACTGATAACTGGATGGGTGAACCTTTAGGTGTTGCTAAACTAGAACCAAATGCCCTTGATCCCTGGGATTCTTTTCTGCCAGAAGAACCAATGACAGACGTCAATCTAAATCCAGTTTCAGCAGGAACAAACGTAGATTTTCAGCCAGATAATCAAACTCCTATTTTACCTGACAGTACACCTGTTGATTTGAATCCTTTGGGACCTGTTAAACCAATCGTTTCGGAAAAGATAGCTGATCCTCATTTTAAACCAATTAATCCAGCAGGTGACAATAGTGTAATTTCACTTGGACCCGTTGATCAAAGCACAATACCGCTAGGTCCTTCTGATCATAATGTTATCCCAATAGGATTTGTTGATCATAATGCAATACCACTTCGACCAACCGACAATAATATAATGCAAAATGAACCATTGGGCACGAAGCCACTACCACATAAAGAAGCATTTAAACCAGTAGAACCAAATGTAATACCATTTGGACCTGTAGAGAACATACCAGAAATACCAAAGAATGATCCAAACGTTATTCCACTCGGACCAATATTTGGTACACCTGTTAATTTAGATTCAGTTTTAGATAACGTGAATAAAGGTCAAGGCTACGATAGTAGGAGACGATCAGGGTCTAGCTCACCAATTGCAGACACCGCTAAGCCCATCTCAAATGAAATACCAAACAGCTGGATGCAGCTCTACACAAAAGACAGACGGAGACCTAGTAAATCGTTTCCAGGTAAGATTATTGAAACAATTATTGTTAGAGTTTATCGTGTTATTTTGTTGTTATAACATATATATGGTATTTATTACGCAGCTGAATGTTTTTACTTTTCGAGATGATATGACCATAACCTAGTGTAAATCGTAAGAAACAATCTTCAATTTGAATGCCTAGCTCAGCGCACATTTACAATTCCTCTTACCGTAGTTAAGTAGTGAAGTAATATTAACATCAATGTTCAAAATAAATCATTTTCGGCGAAAACATCTTTGGATTAAGTGAAGCCTTTTTCAACGATCAGTCATTCTTTAAAATTTTTAAATTAATATTTCATTTATAGAAAAGATGATCGAATTTACTTGTACACAATGTATATGCATGTACATGAATATGTATAAACTATCCTTTATTCATTCAGTTCAACCGGTACAGACTGAAGCTGTTCAGATTTCCCCAAGAGATAACTTGCTAGCACAAGCGTCTTTGAACACCTACAGTAAGAATAGAGGGCTTTCAAGGCAGCTACGGCAAGAAAGGAGACGGGCAAGAAAGCTGCGTCAACTACAGAATCAAAGACAAAAACAAGTTCAACGGCAACAAAAGCATCAACAAAAACAAGCCAACAAGGCAAGAAAACAAAACCAAAAAATAAAAAATCAAAGAGGTGGAAATAGAACTGGTATAAATTTGTTTTGTTTCTTTTTTTGGTATTTATTTTGGTCTATTCTTTGTGCGCATCTTATCTCTATTTCGGAGGAGAAGCTATAAAATGCCGTATATCGTGATAAATACATATAATTTTATTCACAGCAAAATATGTATTTAGCATTTCCTCAACAGAAAAGTGTATTTTACGAGAATTTTAACAAAGAGATCCATTAAAATTGAATTGGGGAACTTTAATTAAGCTGCATAGGTGCTGGTTCAAATTAGCTCAATTAACAACTTGCATGATGAAAGTAAAACGTATTCTATCATTAATGATGTATCAAAAGGTGAAACAATTATTAAAGAGATTTACAATCCAGGACTTAGATATTTTCAATTTTATACCATTTACTAAATTTATCTGAAAATGCAAAATTTTATACTTAAGGTCCACAGGGAGCAAAGATAGCCAGAATGGTGATTCCTGGACAAAACCGACCGTTTGTCGGTAAGAATCAAAGAGGAAGAGGCCGCCGAATGGTCGAGCCGTGCACTGCAGGAAGACGAAGACTTGGACTTTGCGCTCAGGGTACTCAAATGTATTAAAGCAAGCTTGTCAAGATAATCTGACACTCGCGGTAATGTGGCACTGCTGGTTATAGTACACAATCGTTGTCATTTCATCGTGTCATATTTCTTCATTATATTATGTCATTTCTAAGCATGTGCAAAATCATATTATCTTGGGTGCCTTATTTTATCAGTTTTCATATGCACATTTAGCAATATTATGTACATTTAATATGACGTGCCATGTTTCATTAATTATTTAATCATCTTTTAATTGTCATTACGTGTCATATTTCGAAATGCCATATATAGCTATATTTCACATAAGTTCTCACCTTACTTGTATATACCTATTTTTTTCTGAAACTGGTTTATCGTTAATTTATATAAATTGGCATCTTTTTTGTGTCAGGTTTTTGATATTATGATATTTATTTGTATATTTTATTTGAAGCATTCCTCAGGTGTAATATAATTTTCGCTTATCATTTTCCAGTTACTGACGAACTTTTTATCCATTTGTTATTATTCAAATATACTGGATTAATGATCTACTAGTGGTAATCATTGACTATATTTTACCCATATTAAGACATGATACATTTTACCCAGTAGCCCGGCCATTGTAGTAGACACTCCATCAATCTGACTAAAGCGCAGATCTTATATTTTACATGTAATGCATTGCGTTCATTGCGTTCATTAATCAGGTTGAACGGAGACTCCATGTTCAGCGGTTCAGCGACTGTACATGATTTAAATGTTTTTACATTTACGTAAAATATGTAATCTTTTGAAAACTATTACGATTGTTGTTTAATCATTGTGGTTAGACGCTCATGATAATATACATGTATAATGAATATAGGTTTTAATTGCGAACATTGGTCGGAGCGAGAAAAGCTACATCCATTCATGTACATGTATTTTGCGGTTTTTTGACACCCATTATACGTTATGGATATTATGGTTTATTATTGACTTCATTTTAAATATTGACAAATAACGTGCCTGGACATGTTGATTTCATACAAAAGTCGTTAGTTCCCCAATAATACACGTTGTCTCATTTCGAGTATAATATAAATTCAAGCTTAGTGTCCAGCTTTATTTGTCATCCAATAAAAACGCTGTATTTCTTAAAAATTATGAGTGTTAATTTTCATAGAAGAAAAAGAGAGTCAGTAAAAGTTAGGGATAATTATGGTTTATAAATGATTTTATTATAAAACACTGACAAATCATGTACGTCAATGTTAATTTTTATACAAATTTCGCTGGCTCTCCAATTTACACATTTTATCTGAAATAATTGTATTATTACACGTTGTTTGTTAATTAAAATAAGAGGAAATATTGTCTGTTTATATTTAACAGACTGTTTTGATTTTAGTGTACATGTACTAAATGTTTACATCAGATTATCCCGGCTATTGACATCTGAACTTCATATCATCTGTCAACAATTTTATTTGTAAATATTTTCAAATTATATTCACGTATATATGGGAAAGGTGAACAAGAATGTGGATTGATTGTCCCGCAATGATTCATAGTCACACTACGTTATACGTCGGCGTTTGTTCGGTTCTCTACAATTACGTTCTTGTAATACATTACAATTCTCATCAATAAAAACATAAATGTATCGGATTTTTTATTTATATACATTTGCGTGAAACGAAAATAACAACATATTTAAATATCTAGATATATTAACTTAAAAGCAATGTACTTTTAATCAGAAATTCCACAATTTGGTAAATTCATTATGTTCTGTTATTACTTATTTGAAATAATTCGAGCGAAGAATGAATATTCAAGGAGACAATATTTCATTGATGACCTGATAATGTTTTGAAACAGAAATGAACGTTAGGTTATCATCTGTAGGAATAGATTGTCTAATTTTTACAAAGATTAGGGATGACTTGGGGAGGGGGTTACAGGGAATGGGTTATATTTACTTATCAAATTAAAATCACATTTTTCTTTGCCAAAAAACTTTGCACAGTCATTCTTTATGGGGGAAGTTGGCTGTGTTACTCTCAAGGCAGCGATCTTGAAATCTGGTAACAAAGGGTAAAATCATGCTTAACTAACGGTATATTCATGGAGTGGGGCAAGAATTCAGTTCGATAAAACCTTGTATCGTCGTAGAATTTAAAGTTGAATTGTTTAAACACACCAAATATGACATATTTTCGTTTTTATACAAATAACCTATCACGTGGTTAACAATACACTTTTACGCATTTATTTAATGAATACAATGGGTCTCTCTTCTTGTTTTTGCATGACACGAATTAGATGTTAATATGTTTGTTGTTGTTGTTATTGTTTTTGTTTGTTTGTGCAATATACTGTGATATAATGTAACTCTGCATATCATGCAAACATGTTCTGTACAATTGATTTTCATATCTTACAATTTTGTCGAACAGACGTTTTTTTAGACATGATTAATTAACAATTTCATATTTTTATCCTGTGATAGACTATATATAAATATAGGACATGAGTAGTTATATATGTTATCAGTGCTACTATAGGCGAGAATTGTATTTAAAAAAAAGTTTATTTACAGCCATAAAATATTTTTAAAACAGTTTTAAAATACAGCATTATTACTTCATTTATCAGAATAAGAATAAAAAATAAACATGCTGGAGGTACTATAGAATATATCCAGTAAAAATCGACGTCAGAAACGTGCAATAGTATTATGTATACAAATAAATAACAAACTGTCACATACTGTCGCTTAAAATGGCGCTGACAATGGCAGGGTTTAGGCGCTAACTATGGTCACCCGAAAACTTACAATGGTTAGACTATAGTGACGTCACGAAAGTAGTCTAATCGAACCCATCAACTGCGCAGTGATCAACTACAGTCAAACGAACCCAGCCAATGATCAATTAATTACTCCCCATTGTCACAGACATGACTGCAGCATGATTTGTTGATTCATTATTTTATTATATTTATTGTGATTGACGTATTTTTAACATTGTTCATCAATTTATAAATCATACTGCTTACTTTTCATTATTTATTATTTTTTATTTGTGCTTGGCGTTTTACATTGTTCATCAATTATAAAACATACTGCTGTATACATTGTTTTTATAAGACACAAAAATAAATGTTCTTTTGTCACATTGACTGCTTGCTTTACTTATATCCTTACGCACAGTGTTAACCTGTGATATACACACTAGTTTTCCAAATATATCTTGTTATTGACACACCTATACACGATAGCATCCATCGAGAAGATGATTGGATGTTGAAAGTTTAGAACAAAGGGGTTCATTAACCAAGAATAAATCGTTACGTCTAGTCAATTTCTCGAGAGATGATGTTGGATATAGGTATACTTTAACGCAGGTTATACTATAACTTAAAGCCAGTTTTGCAAAGATGATATAAGGAATAAGATATTCATTAATGCAGGTTATACTCAACTGTAACTTATATCCAGTTTCTCAAAGACGATACATGTATTATGTACAGATGTTGATTAAAACATGTTACACTTTGTTCATTAACGCAGGTAATATTGTAACTTATAACCAGTTTCTTAAAGACGATACATGTATTAGGTACAGATGTTCATTAAAACATGTTACACTTTGTTCATTAACGCAGGTAATATTGTAACTTATATAAACCAGTTTCTTAAAGACGATACATGTATTAGGTACAGATGTTCATTAAAACATGTTACACTTTGTTCATTAACGCAGGTAATATTGTAACTTATAACCAGTTTCTCAAAGACGATACATGTATTAGGTACAGATGTTCATTAAAACATGTTACACTTTGTTCATTAACGCAAGTTATATTGTAACTTATAACCAGTTTCTCAAAGACGATACATGTATTAGGTACAGATGTTCATTAAAACATGTTACACGTTGTTCATTAACGCAGGTTATATTGTAACTTATAACCAGTTTCTCAAAGACGATACATGTATTAGGTACAGATGATCATTAAAACATGTTACACTTTGTTCATTAACGCAGGTTGCACTGTAATTAATAGCAAGTTTCTCGTAGACGATACATGTATTAGGTACAGATGTTAATTAAACAGGTTAAACTTTGTTCATTAACGCAGGTCATATTGTAACTTATAACCAGTTTCTAATAAACGATACATGTATTAGGTACAGATGTTCATTAAAACATGTTACACTTTTTCAATAATGCAGGTTATATTGTAACTTATAACCAGTTTCTCAAAGACGATACATGTATTAGGTACAGATGTTCATTAAAACATGTTACACTTTGTTCATTAACGCAGGTTATATTGTAACTTACAACCAGTTTCTCAAAGACGATACATGTATTAGGTACATATGTTACACTTTGTTTATTAACGCAGGTTATACTGTAACTTATAACCAGTTTCTCAAAGACGAGACATGTATTAGGTACAGATGTTCATTAAAACATGTTACACTTTGTTCATTCACGCAGGTTATATTGTAACTTACAACCAGTTTCTCAAAGACGATACATGTATTAGGTACATATGTTCATTAAAACATGTTACACTTTGTTCATTAACGCAGGTTTTACTGTAACTTATAACCAGTTTCTCAAAGACGAGACATGTATCAGGAACAGATGTTCATTAAAACATGTTACACTTTGTTCATTAACGCAGGTTTTACTGTAACTTATAACCAGTTTCTCAAAGACGAGACATGTATTAGGTACAGATGTTCATTAAAACATGTTACACTTTGTTCATTAACGCAGGTTGCACTGTAACTTATAACCAGTTTCTAATAAACGATACATGTATTAGGTACAGATGTTCATTAAAACATGTTACACTTTGTTCATTAACGCAGGTTTTACTGTAACTTATAACCAGTTTCTCAAAGACGAGACATGTATCAGGAACAGATGTTCATTAAAACATGTTACACTTTGTTCATTAACGCAGGTTATATTGTAACTTATAACCAGTTTCTCAAAAACGATACATGTATTAGGTACAGATGTTCATTAAAACATGTTACACTTTGTTCATTAACGCAGGTTGTACTGTAACTTATAACCTGTTTGTCTTTAAACACAGTCACTGAATTGAGATTTATTGTTATAATGTATCTATTATCAAAGTAATAATTATAAAACTGATATAGGTAGACTCAAAATCTCATTTTGTTTTCCTATCAGTCAACTAACTATACAAAAAGTATGAGATGTTTAGCAAAGCAATGGTGAAACCCTGGCATTCTCTTTAACTTGTAAAATTAATGCTGTTTGACACTTATTAAAGGCCGATTATGTCCTAGAAATGACTTTATTTTATTTCTCAAAAGTTTTTTAATTTTGATGTAATTTTACATTTTCCCAAAAGTTATTCCTGCGCTTTCACTCTTTTCTTCTGTTGCTTTTTTTGAATTTAGAACAATTATAGTGATTTATTATTTTGTATGAAAGTCAAAATACAATTTTGTTAACATTTTGCTACTTTAATGACAAATTATTTCGCATTAATCGCTACTTTCATCTAACATGCTCTAAAATCAGTATTTAACCGTTATAAATTCATGTTTGCCCTTTCTAAAGATGTAAAAAAAACAGTTTCTGCGGTATAATGTGCCTTTAATAAATAAAACAATAACTACTAACTAGATAAGTAAAAGAAAGAGCATCGAAACACGAGGCTATCTGATTTGTACGAGGGGGCGTAGCCCCCAAGTATTAATCAGATTGCCAAGTGTTTTGATGTTCTTCCTCTCAAGCATAAAAACACGTTCCCTGTTGTCACAATATGAAACCCTGGCAAAAAGGAACCAATGAACGAACATCTGAATATGATATTTCTGTCGCTTTCACTCTGTCTGCCGTCACAATATGTAAACCCCAGCAAAAATGAGCCAATCAATGGGCATGCTCTGGAGTGCGGGTAACTAATACCTGCACTCCAGTTAACGAACTGTGCATGTATATGTATACGATTTAACTCTGACACATTTTCAACAGAAAGGTCCCCAAACTATGATACAATAACAATTTAGACGATAAAATATCTTACAATCGGTAAGAATTTAGCTAAGAAATAAATTTGCGTTTTGATTGGATATCATTTGGAAAGATACTGTATACTAAATAAGTTACAGTATAAAGCTACAGTCTCACTTACATCCCGGCAGAGCCCCGGTAGACGTCCGGGGTGATCCGGGAACGACCGGGGTACGACCGGGAACAACCGGGGTACATCCGTAACTCTGCCGGCAACGTCCTGGATGATCCGGGAACATCCGGCATTCGACCCCGGATGGAATAAAATATTTAATATCACCGGGGTGGTCCGGGATGATCCGGGAAGGTATAGCTTTGCCGGCTTCATCCTTAGCTCTGCCGGGAACGACCGGGGTTATACCGGGAAAGCACCGTAGCTCTGCCGGCACAAACCGGGGATGATCCGGGGTATGATATAGCCGGTAGAGCTACGGTAGAGCCCCGGTATATGCCGGCAGAGCCCCGGTAACTACAGGCAGAGCCCCGGAGGATAAAGGTAGAGCTACGGTTGATCCCGGTAGAGCCCCGGCAAAGCCCGGATCATTTCAAAAGAATAAGGACAATTTGCGATGATTGCACTTGTTTGTATTAAAAGCCTTCCCATTTCCCTTCTATCCAGTATGGCATAAGGATTTTTCAGAAAATCATCATGAATTACTATTCTGGAACAATAGATATTATATTAAATAAAAATTATGTATCAATGTTATCATTTTTGGGCGTTTTCAATCCACCGGGGTTCTACCGGGGCTCTGCCTGGATCGTCCTCGGCTTTGCCGGGACTCTGCCTGGATCGACCGGGGCTCTGCCTGGGTCAACCGGGGCTCTTCCGGCGTCATCCGGGAACGACCGGGGAAGCACCGGCATGAACCGTAGCTTCACCTGGGCTCTGCCTGGATGATCCGGAGCGCATCCTGGGTGGTTAGTAGGGAACTACCGTAGTGTCGGGGTAGGTGTGACCGCAACAATAATTTCATCCCGGATCGTCCCGGATCATCCCGGTAACTTACCGGGATGGTCCAGGGTTCTGCCGGGAGTAAATGAGACCGAGGCTTAAAGTATAATACTGTTTTGAATTTGTAAAATACATGTAGTTTATTCATCTTTTATTTATAGAAAACCAACACTCGTCATGTAGTTCACGGTATTTAATATATGGTTATAACATATCTATTATTTTATCAAAATCTGATAATGTGAGAATATTTGGGAAATTATTGCGTACTTATCTCCACCTCGACAGATTGTAAATGTATAAAATAACATTGATCTAATGTAAGTGTAAAACATCTGAAAATTGACTAAATAGTCTCTTCAGCTAAATGTCTAGATAAATATATATATATTTAGCTGTAAATGAGTCTAAATGAAGGTATTTTTTGTGATATGATGATAATAATAATAATTATCATAATAATAATATAACACTAATGATATTATTACGACACAAAGCACGTAGACTTCATCCATCAAAAGCACCCGCATGTAAACGAATATGTTTTAATAATTGACTGGTAAATGCCTCTCTCTCTCTTGTGTGCGACGAAAACCCCAACAAATAAGAAAATAATAAAGTAAATGAATAAAAAGGAATTAATACAAAAATGTCAGATTGGCAACTTGATTCAGTGTAACTCGTTGTAGAGTACATTGCAATAGACCGGGCTTTGTTAGTCATTATATAGTACATTACTAACAAATGAAAAACGATTTCACGTTAAATCGTTATATATCATGAGTGAAACTATGGGCACAGTTTCTATTAGTACTTTGAATATTCACGGTGATAGGGCGTTTACCACAACTTTTCCGCGCAACGTCAAAATATCATACTTCTGACCGAGACACCGTATATTTCTGGACAAAATACTAATGGCGGGATAACCAAATTGCAGGTAATAGCTTACAAAATATCTTACTGCTGGACATTGCAAAATTATTCCAATTGTTCAAGTACTCCATCGAATTTTTGGAACAATTTATCGTTAATCTAGCACAACACAATTCACAAAAAAGTACATACTTCGAAGAAATAGTGTTTACAAAAGATCGTGTCTACCTCAACATGACTCGTACTTGTCACTAAAACGTGTGTTATAACGACGATGTATTTGTTCTATGACCTAACGAGCTCGTATATATATTATGGTTAAGCATAAATTCAAGTTCCATACAAAATTGTGTGTTTCTATTGTAAATTTTAGGGAATATATGTTGTAAAAAGGCCTATTGACTCGAATATTGGAGCACCGTACAACACTGAATTCAAACACCGCATTCTTTTTCCGTTTGACCGATAAATACTGGAACCGTTTTCATTTGCACCATCCTTTATTAGTAACTGTTAATTGACCTGTCGTTATGTTATGTTGCTGTTATCATATGTTATTTTATGGAAAACTTCTGAAGGTCTGGTTTATGTAAATAATACTAGTTAGATAAGTCGATATCTTTTCTTTTTTCGAACTTATTTAAACGGATAAACCCCACATGAAAAGATCATTCTTCGATGAGGTTACCAAGCATTGTGTTGTGGAAAGTGTTTCTTTCAATAATCATTTCCTAACTGTTTCAGATGATTCCGCCGTGCATGTTGCCAAAATTATTTTGTAGGTTTCATCGGTTGACATTAAATCGGTTATAGGATTTTTTAATGTAATTGTTGATGCAAATTATAAGATGAATTCTACTGAGCGTTTTAAAAGTTTGTTTTTACGAAAACCCGATATGAATTGGATTTCCGTATTTTTTAATCGTGCACTGAACCATAAAGTTTGCATCGGTTCACCACCTTGTACATGTATATACTATTAAACTGAATCACATTTTTCACTTGATTTTTGAATTTATTCACTTTTCTTTATCCCTTGCATCACAGTAAAGTGATTTTATTATGTTTTATTCTGATTGGTTATCCGAAACTCATGATGTCCAGTTACGACCATGGAAATGTATTGGAACATTTTTTCTTCACGGAAACGATTTTATCAATGCTTGGTAACCTCATCGAAGAATGATCTTTTCATGCGGGGTTTATCCGTTTGAATAAGTTCGAAAAAAATCTATATAGATACCATTGCACTTACCTAACTGGTATTATTTTCATAGACCAGACCTTTAGAATTTTTCCATAAAATAACATATGATTATAACAGCAACATAACATAACAGCAGGTCAATTAACAGTTACTTATAAAGCATAGTGCAAAAAAATGGTTCCAAACGGAAAAAGAATGCGGTGTTTGAATTCAGTGTTGTACGGTGCTCCAATATTCGAGTCAATAGGCCTTTTTACAACATATATTCCCTTAAATTTACAATAGAAACACACATTTTTGTATGGAACTTGAATTTATGCCTAACCATAATATATACACGAGCTCGTAAGGTCATAGAACAAATACATCGTCGTTTTAACACATTTTTTTGTGACAAGTACGAGTCATGTTGAGGTAGACACGATCTTTTGTAAACACTATTTCTTCGAAGTATGTACTTTTTTGTGAATTGTGTTGTGCTAGATTAACGATAAATTGTTTCAAAAATTCGATGGAGTACTTGAACAATTGGAATAATTTTGCAATGTCCAGCAGTAAGATATTTTGTAAGCTATTACCTGCAATTTGGTTATCCCGCCATTAGTATTTTGTCCAGAAATATACGGTGTCTCGGTCAGAAGTATGATATTTTGACGTTGCGCGGAAAAGTTGTGGTAAACGCCCTATCACCGTGATATTGATAAAAACAACAGAAATAAATAATTTTAATACTCTTATTAATCATTGCTTGAATGAAAAATAATGATTAAAAAGTTTCATAGTGGTTTAGTTTGAACATGTGTATGAAGAAAAACTATATTTCGTTCTAGAACATTTTATTATCTTCTATATAAATATATGTATTACCAAAGCCATGTTTCTCACACTTGCAAACAACATCCATAAATAATTATTTCGTGTTTTGTTGTTTTGTTTATAATTAAATCAACCCAATGATTTATTGTACTAAAGACCACTCAAGCACTCAAGAAACACATAACACCACATAATGGAACGGTTTTTACTAAGTCAAGGGCAATTACTGTGAAAAAACAGAATAAATCCACAAGCAAAACCCCAGGTGTACAATTCCACATGCTAAGCAACATCCCTGTAAAGTAGAGCTATGTGAGACTCGTGCAAGTTGAAAATTGCAAATATCTACTAAGTCAAAGGCAATAACTCTAAACATAACAGAATAAACCGGCAAGCAAAGCCAAGGTGCAAAACTTCACATACTGAGCAACATTTCTTAAATTTTCATGACTACTGTAGTCAAATACTTTTGAGCTACGTGCGACACAAGCTGGAAATAGCAAATTTTTACTAAGTCAATGGCAATTAACTCTACAAATACTGCATAAATCCACACCCAAATACCAAGGTGCACAAATACACATGCTGACTAACATTCCTGTTAGTGTCATGACTCTAGGTCAAATACTTTATGAGGTACGTGCGACAAAACATGAGAACGAACGGACGGACGGAGGGACGAGGGTAAATCTAAATGTGCCCCCTATAGTGGGGACACAAAAACCTAAAATAAATGAAAACAAAACCAAAACTCACAATGAGAAACGATTAAACAAGCCTATACTGTATCTATCATAATAAAAATAAAATGTTAACACTTACATTTCCCCTTACTGAACAACAGCACTGTCAAAACACGGCTTAATTCCAATAGAATCACTTTCTGTGAGTAACAAAAAACCCATGTGAGAGCGTGAAACATCTTATCACGCAACTCAAGGTCCGTGAATTAAGGAAATTAATTTAACAAATGACACAAAAATTCGATAAATTCAAATGCACAATCAATTATCAAATATGAATACAGTACAGTTCCAATAACTTCTTATATAATCAAAGACTGTCGTTTGGTCGATATCATGTTTGACAGGTGCCAAAAGCTTGCTATATGAAATAGACATCAACTGATGTTAATTTCAGACTAATACGGAAGCGTCCTGGTGCCAATATTTAACATGTTCCTACGTAGGACTTTTAAACTCCTACGTAGGACTTTAAAACTCCTAATTAGGTTTTTATATCTCCTACGTAGGACTTTAAAACTCCTAATTAGCCTTTTTTATCTCCTACGTAGGAGTTATAAAGTCCTACGTAGGAGTAACAAAGTCCTACGTAGGAGTTATCTTTTTTAATAGAACATGTTAAATTGGCACCAGGACGCTTCCGTATATACCTCATGTTTGTAGTATATATGGTTAGCTATTTAGTACATAAGTAAATATTAGTAAATAAATAAAGTTTATAACTGCAAATCACAATATGTCGCGGTACTAATTTTGCACATGTTTGACTTGTCAAAAAAGCGGGTTAAAAATTTTTGCAAGGGAAGGGAAACAATTCGCACAAAAATAACCTGGTCACACTTGCAGAGTACTCGCCCCGCCAATACATTACTAATAATTATGCATAATGATTTTGTTATCTACATATAATTATGAAATACATATTTTATTCTAATGTGATTGACATTCGCCATGAAATAACTTCTCGGTAAACATACATACAATTGTATATATATTTCTAGGTTAAGAAATCACGTGTCTCACTTTTGCACTATTTTATGTAAATCGACTATAATTTTGTTCTTACAATTTTTATTTCGAATAGAATTTATGTTCGGCGTGTCAATTTGCCGAACTAATGTTTCAAAACTCTTTTTTGTTCTCTAAAATTGTTTCTTTTTTTTGGTGAGATTATATGCTACTTAATCGATAAAAAGTAGATAAATTTACAAAACAGAAACAACAACAACTAGAATAACAACAACACATATAAAGAAACAATTACGATTTCTTGATTTTATAGATCAGCTGCCACCGGATGCTTTAGATCCGACTGGACATTCTAACCACAACAATGAAGCTGGGATCATGTTCGGTATCCCTAACCACGGTCTTCCGGCAATCGGTATTGATCCTACACACGGTGGGCCGCAACCTATTGTAGGTCCAGACATGTACGTTGGTCGACAACCGTCAGATGGTAACGTTGTTCAACATAATGGTAACATGCACGGAAATCCAGTCCCCGGTATAGATAGTTACATTGGCCGGAAGCCAGTTGTAGGTGCGGCACCGCTTGTAGATAACACACACGGAGGAACGCCAGTCAACATGGATAGCTATGACGGTAGACAGCAAGTTGGAGATTCTGGACACCTTATTGGTGGTTCACATGGTGAATTTGCTTTCGTTATTAATATTTATGTCGGTTGACACTTTTTCACAGAAGTGTTTTTGGCTCAGATTTTATTTGTTTCAGTGACTTTTATAAATTTGTGTACATATTATGAATTAACTTTCTCAGTAATCTTAACTCATAATTTTCCTTGAAAAAAAACAAATAAATTAACATTAAGTTCTAAACTGTTAAATACATGATTTAATTATAAATTTCCAAGCAAATTAACTTTGAGATTTATATACACTACACATTGTATGAAGTCAATAGATTCTGATCGGAAAAAGTCATATTTATATTTTGATTAAGAGATATATTCACATTGTCTTTCACAAAGTTACTATGAAAACTTTGGTCTGATGGAACACATTTGCAAATTTATTAAATGTATTGCAGGTCAATTGTTGCCTGGTACACCAACTTTTGAAGAGCACGTGGGTGTTCCTCTAGGAGAGGCTGTTATTGGACAGAATGGACTCCAACAACTGATAGGTGTGCAAACCGTTGATCCCCATAATGTAGGTCCTTTAAGAAAGTTAGGACGAGGTGGAAGACGGCAACAGGGTAATAGGTTCAATAGAAACAAAGGACAGAGAAATAAAGGGGGAAGAATTGGTAGAAGAAATATGAGAAATAACAGAAACATAGGAAATAACAGAAATGTAGGGAATAAAAGGACAAACAACTTTAGAAAAGGGAATAAAAGAAATCAAGTTCAGATACATAGACCTGGGGCGAAAAGACGCGGTCCAATTATAAGAACTCCAAACATGCAAGATGTTGGTATTGATTCTTTGCCAATTGATAACCCAACAGGAACACAGCATCCTCAAAAAAGTTGGAATCCAATGAATGGTTTACAAGTTGGACAACCAATTGATCCGACAGTTCATGGATTTGATGCACATGATGGAGCTCAACATATTTTGGATCCACTAGGATCTGGTATTCAGGTATCTCCGCATTCTTTTGACCCAATGACAGATTTGTCAGGGCAGTCGGCCAATGTAATACAGCACGATGCGGCTTTTCACCATGAACCTGCGAGCATTGTTCTAGACGAGAGAATGCCAATTATACAACACGATACCGCACAACATGGAATGCATGTAGACAATCTGTCAAATGGTATGTCTGACACAAGTCTACCAAACAAACAACTTGGTAAACAAAAAGGTAAAAATAATCAAGGTAATAAACAAAAGGGTAAAAATAGGCAAGGTGGTCAACAAAGAGGTAAGAATAAGCAAGGTGGTAAACAAAAAGGTAAAAATAAGCAAGGTGGTAAACAAAAAGTTGTTTCACATTTAATTGACATGACAGTACCCGATATTAACAATAGTCCAATGTTTGATCCTCAGATGACTATTAACGCAAAGAATCAAGGTAGAAATAATAGACCAAAGGTCAACAAAAAAGGTAGAAATAAATGGAAGAAAGTAAAAGGTCAAAATAAAAAGAAAGATCCGAAAATGAGAGAACCTAGAAAGTTTAAACCAGTGGAAATTCAATCAGTTGTAACACAGGAACGGAAACCCACCACTCCAGACACATCTGGCATGATGAGAATTGCAGGATTAGGTTTTCTGGATTTATCTGGATAAGGATTTGTGAGCATACTAAATTACTGATTTAAAGATGACCATGTGTTAATTTATTTGTAAAATTAAATTATTCGATCAACTGACATTTATCAGGAAACTCGAACTTTAACACGAAAGTGAAAAAAGCTGTGCGGAAATACTATTAAAAATCCCTCACTAAGATTGTACAAAAATGTATACAATATGTGATTCAAAAATTAATCTTTCCACATTAAATCACTTAAATGAACTTGTCTATCTATTAATCTAGACAAAACCATTTCATTGTATTTATGGACATTTAGGGACAATTTGTAATGATTGAACAACGAATAGTGCAGAACGTGATAAGATAGCACGGAATTGCCGACTGATCTTGGACAGCACTGGAAACAATTGACTTAAGTTAAATAAAACGTTGATTAACTGTTTTCATTATTGCTTTGTTATCGGGGTTAATACAGTCATATCAATATTTCTTTTAAATACGCACATTTTTTGTGCTTAATGTGTCAACAAATGCTCACGACATGACAATAACATTGCCATCTTAAAGCTTGTTGCTATGGTTTTCATTACCTTATTTATCAAAATTATGACGAACTTGATGTTTGTTTATATGCAAAAATAGCTCTTGCTGCGTAAGTAACACAGTAGAAATATGGTGAAAATATTGCAAAAAGTCAAATTGTCATGTAAATTATTACTAATATATTTAAGGTTTTTACTTTTCTTTAAAATTTAGAAGATCTTTCTCAAGTTTGATTTTCATGAAATATCTTTGGTCATATGAAGTCATGCAGCTTTTAATAAAAGATATCATCCACGAGACATTTTTTATAAATAGATGGTTCTGCATGGTACAATTTTATTTTAATTTAACTGTAAAATTCCAAATTACGAAACGAATTATAATTAACGGAAAGGCGTAGATATCATCCGGTCTTTGGTGATCTCATTCACTTGTCGCCACATGTTTATGTATCTACATGTAATAATATTTTTGTTGAGCAAATAACTAAAATTATCATACATCCTGTGTAAAAGATGGGAATGCATTAAGTATAAATATATTCTTATATTAAAAAGCACGTTTTTGTATCATAAAAAAACATACGCTCAGTGTACAATTATTACTGGATCAAACCCTCGCACTAATTTCTATAAAAAATGTTTCACTTGCGAACATTCTCAACGCATTCAAACTACATAATTTTAGTATGTGTTTTCATGTGTTTTACTCAGTCGTACTACTTTTTAATGGTTCAGGCGGATTCTTTGCGCATTGATACAGAAATCATATATATATCACGTGTCCTGACATAATCAATCGGGTGACATTGCGTATATTCGGCCAACCGAACACGACGTGTTAGATCCAGTATACAGTACTCGCATTCTTTATAAGAATACATTTATTGTTATTATTTTTTATTTACATACTTCAAAAAAGTATGTACAATGTATTGCATTTTATATATGTATGTAAACGCTTTAATAAATCTGTATATCAATATACTTTGTTCAATTTATGTTATTTATGTTATCCTGGCTGAACTTATGCAACATATCACTTTTGGTACATTGACCAGAGTCAGATACAACGATATTTCAATTCCCTTTATTTTTTTTCTCTGCAGCATGTTTTAAAAGAATTGATTATATCAATTTTATCGACAGTAAGAAATTTTGTTTGATACTAGTGAAACGTGTTAGCGTACTCTTTGTTCTTAAAGCTACAGTTATGCGGCTCATGTGCCCTGTACCTCCACAACTTACACGCTCTGAAGAAAATATGTTTGATATGGTGCACAAGATTATTTCCGCTTCTATCACTTAAGTATGCAAAGATACTGTACCAGATTTTACGGATGATAAAGAAAAATGACACATATGTAAATTTAAGATTTTTGTTTTATTATATTTTGCTTGAATACAAAATAAACATTGATATTTCTAGAGTAATAAAACATGATAACACAAACAATGCAATACAAACTTTGTACATTGTTAAAAAAGTATTTTGAAAAACATGTCCTTCCAGATTGACGAAATAAGTTCTCCTAAGAATATAAAAAACAAGAATCCTAGTCTCATGTTGCCTCAATCTTCATCCGTATCATTTCCTTTTTCAAGTGAGTAGATTTTTATATAAACTTGAAGCTTGGTATTTGGAAAGTGCTAAATTTTGGCGCCAAAATTGTTTCTCTTCCATGTGTTGTGACGTCATACACATTTTCTCCGCTCGCCCCTAGTTTCGCTCGCATGATAAATCTAATGACATGCTAAGCAAAACTAGAAACCAGTGGAAAAGACTTTAACACATGACTGTATTATCCCTCCATGTACTTGTACACCTTTAATTCTGAAAATAAAGGAAAAAAGTGTCTTTTATTGTAAAGTGCGCATACGCAAACGGCTTTTTAGAAGACGCATTTTCTTTTTCTTTTCAGGGGATGGAGTTAATACGTTGCTGTCATAAAGTATTATTTCATCGAGTATGTTTAAGGAACGGTACATGTCATTTTAAACTAGCAAACTCTAGTAGCCAATTAATACCAATTCGTTTTCACACAATTAAATGATTTTGCAAAATTGAGCGAGCATGTTTAAATTCCGAATAATTTCTAAGCAAAAGCTTAAAAATCTTACTTCAATTGTTGCATTTGTAAAATTATATTGGTAGGAAAAAAACAATATATAAAATATGAAATTGAAAGAAAACGGAGAGTTGTGGGGAAATATTTTCATTTATGTAAAAAGATGAAGTTTCTATGATTTTAAATTTAGATATAGAAATACTGTATAGTGTTTGTTGCGATACTGTTGATATATAGAAGATATATTTAAGTTTTTTTTTCTAAATACAAGAATTATTTTCATCGAGTGGTACGAAAATAAATTTTTAATGAGTGGTTATATAGATAATTTTCATACCACATTTTTCTGACGTTACAATTTGAAAGACTTTCCATGTGTGTATTGTCTGAATTTAGAAGAAAGTATTCTGGCAGCATAAAAGTGAAAATACGGAAAAATATGCTTCACTGTAGTGAAAAGTAATTTTTTACAGTGAAATTACAGAAAATGAAAATACGTACTTTATTTCATCAAAATTTCTTAATATTTCATTTATACGTTAATATGTTCTCTCTGTTAAATTTTTACTTGTCTTATTTGTTAAGCTGGTTTCGATGATTTTCTGTGGAAACTTTTATCAAGCTATTTCAAAACGAATTATTTCTGTGGCGTACAGTTACATCATCAAGTCTTATCATATTAATAATTTGCTCTTTTACCGCTCATATTGTTTATAGAGCAATATGATAGAGAATATAGCACGCTATTTAAGCATTTGTGCAGGAAAAAGTTTTCAAAACGCGTCAATTTTCCACCATGAACCTTCTTACCGTTCTAATCAGTAGTATTATTTGTATTAAGTGGGTACATGTTATACTGTTTAAGAGGTAATAAGAGTTAAGAATTTAGCCGTCTTTTAACAAATAAAGCATTTGTGTTTTACTTTTTTAACCTGGATGTTTTCAAACCCGGAAGAAGTTTTCAAAACGAGGCAATTTTTCACAAATCTACTTACTGCTCTAATCACGTGATTCGTTGCGGTATGAATATTACAATTATATCAGTCTTTAAATTGAAAATATCATTAATGTAAGTGACATTACTGTGTTGCAATGAAATAGTTTAAAATACTTCAATGTTTTTTATCAAGTAGTTTTGATTTTACTGAGGACATGACTGCGCAAAATATCTAATTCTTATATTTTGATTTATACATGAAATTATGAATATATGAATTATTTGTATTATCTATAATAAAATTCAGCTTAAAAAATATCGTTGGAGTTCATAAAACCTTGTTTTCTGAAGAACTATTCCAATTTTGTTTAAAAAAACCCAGAAGCTGCGCAAACCTAAAAATTTAATCGAAAAATATAAAATGTAGTACGACTTACTGTTATTGCCAAAGCTGGAATGTCGGGATAATGTCGTTACCGAAAACTATGACGGTCACGAAAACATGACTCCTTTATAAGAATATTTGTTGCAGACTTGTGTTTTACCTACCGGATTGGATACTTATATGGCGAGCAGTTGCGAAGTAAGTGGCGATATCGAATGATAATTGAACGAGAACTGGCCACAAATAGAGCGGTAATTTGTGATAGTTTTGTCGTAGTTTATAGTCCAGGTGCCGGGTAATTAGAGGTAGTGATAACTAATTCGATCAAGCAGGTGAAAGGGATGAAGAAATTGCAATAACAATGGTGCCTTTTCTGTTAATTTAACTTTGTTGCATTTTTTATTTAGAACTGTAACTAATAAAGTTTAAAACCAAAACGTTTTTAGATTCATGGTCTTGACTGTGTTAACAAAATACCGTATTTTTTTATACTTTAAGAGCTTTTATGTGTTCTTTTTAAGGAGAGCTCAAAATATCTGAAACATAAAATTTTAATTTTTAAAAAGATCATCAAATGATACATTAAAATGGAAAAATCTGCAAAGGATAATAAAGTGTATATTATTAAATTGAAAATTAATAGTAAGTGGAATTCTTAGTCCGATTTCTGTTAAAAGAGTTATAACGCTTTTCATGGTTGGAGCATTTTGCACAATAGGAAATATGGGACGAGGGAATCTTAAAATTTGCACACAAGTTATTGTTTCAGACCTACATGATATAACTTGAGAAAATATTTTTTTGTCCCGTCATGACAAAAAAGACAGTGGAGTTCCTTTATATATTTGTTATTATTTAGATTCATAAGAAGCGTATTTATGTATAGGTATATGTATAAGTAAGAATTTACAAAATTAAATTGGCCAAGAACGGCGCTCAAAACTTATTTTATATTTTTTATTTCATGTTGTTTTTTTTTATATTTTATTCTTGGTTTCTTTTAAACAGGTTACCTTTTTAAGACCATTCGGAAAAAGAAAATGTAAAAACAACTCTTTAACAATTATACATTGTACTTATTAGCTTGACAGGAAGTCTGCTAAATGAAAAAAAAAACACGGAAAAATAAAAGCCTTTCTTTCATTGATTCCATAACAAAACAAAATCCAAGGGCATTGAACTCATAAAATAAGACTGGAAACGCAGAACTTGTGTTCGCTGAAAAGAAAAATTGTTATCATATTAGAAGATCATGAAAAATTTAAAGATTTTTTATCTTTTCTAGGAAATTCTGTTTTATGTTTTCGATCTGCCTTTCTAATTGAAACTAGCAAAACCAATAAACAAGCAAGCAGTTGCTTTATACTTGACGGACTTGTAGGCTGTAATTCAATAAAATTTACTAAAATAGCATGAATAAGAATTTTATAATAAAATATTTTGTTTCTTCAAATATTAAGGAAATTTACAATTGATCCAAAAATTGGTCTTGATTCTGAAATTTATCCGATGATTTTTATATTTATATTATTACCGTTCCTTATATGTGAAAAATAAGATTGTGTCTTTGCAAATCAGCTTTGTTTCACATTTTTTTTACGTGTCATTCAATTTAAACATAATACGACCAATTTTAGTTTCACAAAGCAAAGAAAATCAAATCAGGATCATTGCTTATTTTACGGTATATACAATCTGTGTAGATATGGATTGTCATGTACAGGTTATTTAAGGGACGCAACTTGTATTGTCTTGTTATTTCATATTTGTCAGTATAAATGCCAGAGTTATCTATAGAACAGTCTATGAAAACAAACAAAATTTATCAGTGCACTTCCTCATTCTTGTGAATTAAACGAAATAAAATCAAAACACTAACGTCACTATAAACCGTTTGTATGATAAGGAAGTAACATCAAAATTAAAAAAAATATATCAAGGCTCAAAAGGAAAATCAGCTATGCCACAGATTTTATATCATATGATGAAATAGGGACAAAAATGAAGTGTGCCACAAGAGCCCCATAATCGTAGTTATAACTGTTGGCTGAAAAGTGTGTCATTGTGCGTTTATCTCAAGTACTGTGTCGGGACGAAAGTGGTCACACTATTACCATTGTTTGATCATGTCAAAAAAGCAAACAATGAAGAATAATATCATATGCACGAAAGACCGGTAGGGCCTTTTCAACTTCATGAATTCCAGATTTCATCTTCATAAATTCACAATTTAAACTCCGTGAATTTCCGTTTTCAACATACGGAATTCACGAATTCACGATTTCAGCTTCATGAATTCACTATTTCAAGTTCACGAATTCACGATTTCAACTTCACGAATTCACGATTTCAACTTCACGAAGTTGAAATCGTGAATTTCAACTTCACGAAGTTGAAATCGTGAATTCGTGAAGTTAAAATCGTGAATTCATAAAGTTGAAATTGACTTCCGAGAAGTCATGAAGCTGAAATCGGGAATTCATCGAACAGTATTAATTTATATATAATTAAATTAACAATAAAATCTTTATCAGTAATCATAATAAGTTACGGAAACTAACGAAATACCTCCCGAAAATTAATAAGTCTCAGGTCAATATTGCCAAACAATACTTGCTTGTTTTATAATGATAACAGTTTCTTGACAATATTGCTAAGCAAGTTTACTTCAAATATGATGTTTTATTATGAATAAATATTATTCAACTTATTGTTTCTCTTTTCTTTATACTCGAACCATTAAACTGATATTTTCTTATGTTCATGATAAATCATTTTTCTAACCGCCGACTTGATGCTTTAGCTTGTCAGCAATCTGTCACTATAAATAGATTTTATAACAATAACATACAACGTGTAATCACGTGATTCTTACAGAGGAACGGGGAGAATGTGGTTATATAATTAGATAAGATAATGAAATATAATAGGTCTCATAAGATATAAACAACCAAATAATTTAAAAGTGTCATTTCAAATATCATTCATAATTTATATTTCATAAAAAAGCAACGCTTGACACTTAGAAAAAAGTAAAATAATCCCTAAAGTCAATGACTGGTCCATAGGGATACATTATTAATTCATTTTATGAAAATTGTAATGTTGCTTTTTATGACGTCAATATTTTTATATTTCATTTCATTGAGCAACGTTATTTTATGTTTGAATTTTTAAGATTATGAACAATAATTGTGGTCGTTACGTGTTACTACAATTGATTTGCTTTTATTTTCATATTTTAAGGCCTTCTTCTACCATAGATATATTATTAAACTGTTACAAATATAGTCGCGGGTTTCTTCCGGCGACTTGACAGCTAAAACATTGTACAAAAAAAAAGAATGTGTTCTTATTTTCTCGCGGATGTCACATAATTTATCTTTAAAAATCTTTCAAGTAGGGTTTCTACATAATGCAAGACAAGAGAATATGATACTTGCATCCTATATTTTTAAACGCCTCACTGCACTTGAATGCAACAGAACGGATAGTATGACGATATTTTGGTGTAACCTAGACTTAAAACTAGACATGTCAACAAAAAGTATGTAAATATTTGGATTTGTTTAGTAAGTTTACTTTAACTTATGGTGTTCAAATTCACATTAATTAAGTAATTTTTGATATACTAGTAAAATGTACATATTTTAACTGAATTATGTTTTAGAAACCGAAAGTACATATATTAAGGTTATTCAGCATTGTTACTAAGCGGGTCCAAAGTGAGAGTAGGCCAAAATTATGGTGGCTGATTTATGCCATTCGTGTTTTCGCCCCGCGATCCTACCAAATCAACAATTGCGGGGCGCGGGGCGAAAACACGCTAAGAAGAGAGGGCGCTGGGCGAAGTTACATAAATAAAACTTCGCTTCGCGCTCCCGCTAATAAGCGTGTTTTTGCTCCGCGCCCCCACCGTTTTATTGCTTAAATCTCGCTCCGCGCCCCCGCGTGGCGACGATTAATTTATTAAACTTCGCCCCGCGCCTCCGCTTATTGGCGTGTTTTTGCTCCGCACCCCCGCCAATCTCGCTACGCGCCCGCACCAGGACTGGGAATCAAAACTGCGCCGTATCCTTAAAAACGTAAACAAACGCCGCCATCTTAGAACGAAAAACGTATGTTTGTGTCTATTACTCTTTTTGTTGGAAATGGCTGTAAACCAGATATATGTATTAACACGCTACACAATTTTCCGCTTCGTTCGGTACATGCTGCTTTCACAACTATTTTGGCAATCAAAATTATAGCGAACTTGCAACTTGAAGCGGACCAGAATTTTTATGAAGTTTTGTGGATACGATGCAGTTTATATTTTCTTGCATATCAGACAGGATTATCTACCGTTTCGGTGGTGCTAAAAACCCTGTCTTACACCCCCATGTAAGACAATTCGCGTGATTTAATTGAAGTCATTGCCGCGCGCCTTTATGAATGAATAGCGTTCTAAGGATGACGTCATTTTACCGTTATGAATGAAGTTTGTCAGTTCATACGCTACTATAAGAAAAAAATGCGTAATGAAAATATCAGTTTTCGTAATTTCTGTTCCGAAAATAAATGACATTTAATACATAGGCACTTGGTTTCGGGATAAAAAGCCTTTTAGAGGTTTGTAGAACTCAAATTTGATTGAATGTTACGATTTTTTTAACGTAGATGTCTCTTTCCTAAAACCGTCATTTTTCCGATAGTAATATCGGAAAAATGACGAATTTAGAATCGAGACATCTACGTTAAAAAATCGTTACATTCAATCAAATTTGGGTTCTACAAACCCTTCAAAAGGCTTTTTATCCCGAAACCAAGTGCCTATGATTTAATATGCAAGAAAAAGAATCAAACAATGGCTGTCGGTACAGACGGGAATATCTAGCTCTCGGGTAACTGTTTAGCGGAAACTCGGCAGAGCCTCGTTACCGTCGTAAACTGTTACAGTTACCCTCGAGCAACATATTCCAGTCTGTACCGACAGCCGGTGTAAGATTCTGATAGTATTATCCATCGTTTTTTTTTTTCAAATCAATAATATACTCGTATCAGAGCTAACCATAAATTTCAAAAAATAATTTTACATCATTTACTAAAATTTCTTTAAAAAGAAATGTTTATTTTGAAAGAAAATAATGATTTGTGCTAAATAGAGTTTCGAGAAATTAAAATTTAAAAAAATGACGTGAAAAAAATTATGTAGATCGGTCTATAGTTGCGTAGCTAGCCTGCTTATTGATTCCATAGGTATGCTTACGATGTAACTTTAGTCAAATATATGTTCATACAATCAAAGGCGAGTAAAGCACATACATGTAAAAGAAAAAAACACGGGAAGAAATTTTAGCGAGAAATTTTCTATTGTGTTTTTTATTTCTAATACAAATAATCAATTTTTAAGTAGGTTATGTTTGAATTACCATAAAAACTCAATTTATACCACCCTATGCGGATTTTATTAAGGATAATCATTTTTAAAACTTAAAAAACAAAATGTTATTATGCTTATAAACCTCACTGAACTTTATGTTTGTCTGGAACTTTTGTAGTACAAAGGAATACGTGTCAGCCTTTTCATTTTAATCCTGTAGTTGTTTGTCATTGTATTAGTCTGTCACATTCATTTCATCTTCATTTGAAACTGTGTAGAATTATCTGAGTCCTACAAATTTGATCTTAGCAGCATACAATATCCCACAACTATCATCACAAACCAAACTCAACTTTATTTTAGATAACATTTTTAATCAAATTTAAGTCCCTAAAGATAGTAGATTTACAAGATATAACACAAAACAAAGCTATATAAACATATTTCATTGACTATAGAAATGAATTGCATATTTCTGCAAACAATGACATCTTTTATTGTATTTTATAATAGTTTCATCTATATATACATACAGAACAGAGATAAAATTACAATAAAAACAAAGTAAAGCCATATGAGAGAATGTTCTTTCTTCTTTTTTTCTCATTTTGAACTTTTTACAAAACTAAAATATGTTTCCACTCTTGCTTTAAATAAACCGTAATTTTCCTGTTCATTTGTAAATATTTGTATGCGATACAAAATCCTGCATGTTATTTTTCTTTTTTCTAAGGTTTTGACTTGAATTTCTGCCAGACTAGTAAGGCATTAATTTTAACTGCGTAATAATATAACTAAAATATATCGGATGAATTTTAAAGAGTAAAATTATGTTAATACATGTATTAACATAATGCACGTCTAAATTTTTATTTTTTATGGACCTATAAGTGATCGCGTATCAATAAATTTAAGGTGTGGTTTTGATGCTATAGATTATTATTACACTTAAACATTTAATCTGCTGTGTTCGTTTTATGGTCATACAGATCGTTTAAAAAAAAATGAAACAAAAATATTGTTTTAAACATCTTAATTAGAATAGAGATACCTGGCTATGATTTGTTTTTCTAATGGTTAATACGTTTTATAGCAATATTTTCCTTGATTATATCTCATGTCATCCTCGGTAACCCATGCGGTTTACCGTATACATGTATTAAATGTAGTATATTCGGAATGTGTACCGTGGTTTCCGACGATGATCTCATGTCTAGGTATATTGAAAAAGGAAACAAATGAAAAAACAGTTAACCATCTTGATTATAATAGAGGTATATGGCTATATTTTGTTTTCCTAATGGTAAATAACTTTTTTTTAATTATTTAATAAAAGCAATCTTCACGTCAGACTTCATGCAAATAGGACACTTTGGCCTAAGGGACTGTAATAGGCGTATACTCAAAATAAGCCAAGGTACGCCCCTGTTCTCCTTTAAAGCCTATAAAGGAAAATAGCTTTATCGACATCTTCAGAAAATTTATAATCCATAACTCTGATTGTTCTTGAGAGTACTTAAATTTACATGCATGTTAACATGGTACATAGCTTTGAGATTAGATATTTGGCATGAAGTATTTCCAACTTGACCCTTGCAAAAGGTATACAAATCATGTACTTATCGCTATGGGATTCACATTCGATAATAATCTAGAGAAAAGTTTTACTTCTGTCTACAACTTTGAAATATTTAACCCAATTTGTTTGTGAAATGGAACTTTGAATTTGGGTAAACTTGTTTTACATTTTCACTGAACACTTTCTTATAAATATTTCAGGTGAACGATCTCATGTCATTATGAAACCCTATTTTATGATTTAGCCTCTATCATAAACGCACCAGATGGCAAGTTATAAAAATCTCCGTAACCCCTTATTCCGAAATTGGGTAAGAGGTGTTTATGCTTTGAGGTATCTCCAATACGGATTGAGTGAATTTATTGACGATACTGCAAAAAAGCACCACAACAACCTTTTAGGCAAGTTATCAAAAGGGCAGGTAATAGCGAACACGGGTTGTAACAACTGCTCTACTGTCAACCTCCTTCCTGACCATCCCACACGTCATTGCATTCAACGAAATCGGCAAAAATGCTTGTGTAAAGACTCGCATGGCAGGCGAAAGTGTCCAAGTAATTGTTGTAGCCGGTTGTATGATCACATCATCCTTGATCATGAAGAAAGAAATCCTATTTGGGAGAACTCCGATCTCCAAAGTTGGTGCAGTGACTACTTCGAAGTTGCGAAATTATATTTAGGAATGCAGGGACATATTGATGTACATACATGTGCTCAAATAGATGTGTCCGGCCTTCTAACTATAGCCATAAACAACATCTTCTTTAAAGACTACATTGAAGATATTGCCAAATTTAAAAAGGTAAATGAATTACATTAATATTGATTTTTACTTTAAATATTTTACTTACTCGACAAACACTGTATATACATATTCCATATATTTATATTACAAAGTGTTTTGCCTGTTCAGTTGGGTAATATATAGTAAGGTCTTATATATGTAAAAGCATTTAACTGTTATTCTACGAAATTTGCATGAGCCATTTCTTTTTGTGTTAGACTTAGAGTGCCGTAAAGCCAAAACACAGTTAAGAAAACCTTACTTAGCATTTTATTAAGTGATGCACAGAAGTGCGTTGTCTTGATCGCCTACGGTCTCTACCTGATTGAAGGCATTACTTTTCCCTTCAACAAAATTCTTTCTTAAAAGGGTAGATCTAAATAGAAAATACATGGTTGATGTTAAAGCTCGCCAAGATACACTTTCTCGCTCACCGGATAAACCTTCTCCATCCCGATATCAACCATGTATTTGATTTACCCTGCTTTTTATCAGGTTTTAGAATAATTAAATGGTTTCATTCTTCTTTTTTCCCCCGCTTTATCCAGCTGGTGATATAGACAGTAGCAGGATAAATTAAAATGAAATACTTTTAAAACATTTCACACGTTCGATTTTGTACAATTTTACCAGGCACGTGACGTAAGAAATGAGCTATTACATTCGAGCAAATTTGAAATTTCAATAGAGAAACTGGAAACATACCTTGACGTCATGATTGAAGTACTTGAAGATGGTCGTTCACTCGTTACGTATGAAGTCGCAATGAAGGCTGTAGAAAATATTGAAAAGGTTATAAGATATTTACTGTTATTGTTTGTTCTTGCATAAAAGAAAAACAGCTCAAATAGCATAAAAATAACAAGGTTTGTGGGTAAATGTTAATATATCATTTTAGAGAACGCCTCGGATAATTAAGTATAGGTTAGTGTTTGATAATACATACTAACAAAAATAATTGGTCAAGCCTGCCGCAGGCAGACGACCAATTATTTTTGTTAATGTGTATTATTAAACATTAACCTATTTAATGATCAACATTTTTTTTTATTTTCAACCAAAAACAAGGCATTTTTCTAAATCACCGATCGCTCTACAAGATGTCTACACCTTGTCAAGTTTCTAACATGTCACATTTAGATAGGCTAAATAAATGGCCCTTTCAATATATAATTAGGCACATATTTTACTGAAATATCACAGAATAAATTTTATACCTTTATCTACAGTACCTCTATAAATATCTTGAAAAAAATCTGAGAAAAGTACATTAGAGATTATTAATTGATACAAATTCGTTATTAGCTTCAAGTTATTCACTAACATTTAAAATTCCTAATGATTTGCTCATTTGAAAAACAGTGTACGTCACTTTAAGTTCACAGGTAGGGTCCATATACAATGAGTTTTCTAGCCAAAAATGTAAACGTTGTTTTCTAACATCAAGGATTGTTAATGCAGTTGATTTCTATGACTGAAAGAAAATAATGTTTTGGTTACTTTTTCATGAAAATATAAAGTTTAAAACAGTCAGCAATTTACAACAGACATTTTTCTTACAGTAAAGTTACTATGTAATCATTTATCTCTGCGTGCCCCACTTGTATTTTCTATGTAATAAATTAATTGATTGTATCCTCTTATTTAGAAACACCGGACCTCGCTTATTTTTTTACGTTGGCATTGTTTTGCTAACCTATAGATATTTTCACAATTCAGGGTGCAAACCAAACCTCTAACTCCTCCCTAATATAATGCATTATTGAAATTTGTTAGACTGGTTAGACGACAGATTAAGTAAATTTTATTTAGTTAGTACACATTATCCAAAGAAATTTGAAAAATACTTCAATGTGATTGGACAAAAAATAATGTTGATCATTAAGTATTTTACGAGAGATATGTTTACTGTTACTCACAAACCTGTGTTATTTACATTTGTATTTTATTACCCCAAACAAATACTGTAATGATGTAATGATACGCAAATGGTGCACTTTTAATGTAAGCAAAGGCAGGTTGCTATGTACAAATAAAATAGAGAAAAACGGAGTCGGTAAAGAACGTCGTCCAAAACGGTAAAATTGAAAGTATTGCGGCAGCCTACTCAACGGCTGTGTTGAAATTTGCATGTTACCATTCGCATATAGAAGCGCATTTCACGAACAAACTTAATTAAATCGGACCTGCAATATTTTCAATTTTGCCGAGTAAGGTTACTTTACAGGAATTAACACATTTTATACTGTTATAAACAAGTACATATTTATCTCTTTAATGTCACAAACATCGTAAACATTTGAAAGCTAAAAATGCGTTTTTCAAAAAACAAAGCCACTAACACGTATTTACAGAGGAACAGTATAAGAGTGTTTTAGTTCCGTTGCAGGTCAGAAGTAATCAAATAAGTATAACTGAAGTAGAAGCAGAAGAAATGATACATTCAGCAGTGAAAGCAATAGAAGAAAAGCGGCAAGAGGCAATTCAGGAATTAACAAAAGAATGTAACTCACTCGAATGGAAGATGCAATCAAGCATTGCGTTAAAAACTGAATCTTCATGTGAACATCTTCAAAGAGAAACCGACGAGTTGCGAAAGAAATTAGTTAAAGACATGGAAGAACAAACGAAGCATTTAAAACATAGGCATGCCATGATGCTGTCTGAAATGGAAGAAAAGATGACCGATTTTATATATACAATAGCAAAGGAAGAAGGTAAAGAACAACATCTGCGACAAAATGGTGAACTTGGCAACCAAAAGGTAATCATTTGATGCCTCATTTTTATACTTGTCCTAATCATAGGTAATAGGGCACGGAGTAATGGCCATACTAAAAATGCAAAGAATCTTTTTAGGGGTGACTAAAACCGAGTGGTTAAGATAGTCGACTTTTTATCGCTTTCCCTGCTCTGCTATGGTTACGAATCCGTTTGGGAGCTTGTTTTTTATGTGACGTAGTTATCTAGCATCTAGCTAACTGAACTTCGGTGGTTCTTATCATGTGTATGTTCGTGGTTGAAATACCAATACTGCACGAAGGGGCATCTGAGGTTTTCCTATCCCAGTTAACCCTGAAAGTCGCCTTATGATTTACAGTATTGGTGCGACGTAAAAACCAACCATAAATTGATCATATTACGGATAAGATGATAACACGTATATGAGTTCACATACCTATAACTTCTTAGCTACAAAGTTACATTAAATGTATATCTATTATTGGTATTTGCGTAAGAGAAGTTGTCTTAAAATTCAAAAACTTAAAACTAAGATATAAGCATTTGTTTGTCATTGTTGTTTTTTGTTTAGAATTAGACAATATTTGAAATTTTTTATAAGAGCTAAATTGCATACAAAGCAAAAAATGTTTAAAAATTATTTTCAGATGAAAGCTTGCGATCAAACAGGACAAACGAAAGCCACTTTGACAGGTAGTGGAATGATCATTATTTTTAACAATAAGAAGAAAAAGTTCTACATACTGTTAATTAAGCATCATAATTTTATGTCACATGTTTTATAAACTCTTCGATACTCCTTTTTTTTGGAGTAAATATATCCGTTTACATCCGAAAAATGAATGATTGTTCGATTTTTTTTAACATCAAAGAGATAAAACAGCTGTGTCTTGTTTTCTTTGCTCGTGAAATAATTTCACTTTTTACTATGACTGCTCATTGCTATTTTTTTTCTTACACGAATTCAACGAGTAAAAACTGCTACGATATGTTATTTTTCCTATTTATTTACAGAGGTCCAGCAACATCTTATCAATTACTATCGGTCTTACTACCTTACAACAGACGTATCCCCTCTTCTTCGCGACAAGGATGTTCATGTAGATGAGGTATACGTCCCGTTAATATTTAGAGTAACTAGAATGGGAAGGACCAAAACAGAAAATCCTATCATCGATTCATTAACTGATCTATTCACGCCAAATAACAAACGGCTTGATAATATTTATCTAAGTGGAGAGGGTGGCATTGGAAAAACAACGCTTTGCAGAAAGTTAATATCATATTGGTGCGCTGCTCACAGTTTGAACAACCGGAGGACCAAAATTTCTCAAGAAGACAAAAAGGCTGTAGAAAAAATGAAAAACTTTAAATTTCTTCTGTTCATTTCACTTAGGCATTTAAACAAAGAAACAACTATTGAAGACATGGTAGAAAACCAGCTTTTGTCAGGATTTCAGCATAGGCAGTTCATAAGAAGAACTCTTCAAAGGAAACCAAAGACTTGCTTATTTGTACTTGATGGACTTGACGAATGGGAACCAAAAGGTCTAAGTACACATCCGGCTATTCCGGAAGGTTTACCTATTTATAAGAATTGTTACACGAAGCTATTTACTTCAAGGCCGTGGAAAATTGAAAGCATACGACCAAAGCTTACTGAAAATGACATAGAACTTGAAGTCGAAGGAATAAGCATGATTAACTCAAAACGTCTTGTGAATGTATTGCTGTTACTAGTCCGGGAAACTGCTGAAGAATCTGAAAGGTTTTTCGCTGAAATTCAGAAAAAAAAGATGCAACATCTTCTGCCAATACCATTGTTGCTTAAACTTCTTCTATGCCTTTGGTTAGAAGACAAGTCGCTTGAAAAATCGTCTACCAGTATTTACTGCGCAATTCTTGATCTTTTACTTTCTACAGCAATGAAGAAAAATCGCTATGATGAAGAATTTCAGTTATTGCTTGACAATCTACAGGAAGAGCAGTTACCAGCTGTATTTCGAAACAAATCTTCTTGTAAGAAATTCTCATCTGTCATAATGACCTTATCCAAACTTGCATTTCAAGCATCGTTTGCCGAGGATAGGGAAAAATCTTTAGTATTTACAGACTCGGATCTTTCGTCATATGGATTATCGCAAAATACAATCCGGTTATGTTTGACACTCGGCTTACTGTCTCAAAAGAAATTTCTCGGAATTTCAAATATGCTTCCAGTAAAAAAGGTTTCATTTCTGCACAAGTCTTTACAAGAATTGTTTGCCGCTATTTATATCTCAATGCAGTTTTCAGCAGAAACAGAGAATCATATACATCGTGCATGTTCAACAGTTGAGAATGTGTTTGAATTTTCAAACGTGTTTCTTTTTTTGAGTGGGATGAAGCCATCTATTATGTACCATATATCTGGCCATATTTGTAAATTAGCTGATAATGACACAGTTATTGAGCAATATCGTGATAGAAAGGGGACGGGATTTATAGTAGGGTTATCAAAAGTTCGTCGACTTCAAGCAACTATATGTACTTATTTGCAAGAAAGTAAAAAAAGTAATTATGATGAGGCAATAATACGGCTAAGAGATATAGTGTTTGAAGGAAAATTGTCGCTTGTGTTCAAGACTATGAATGCAGCTTCCGTATCAATTTTGGACACACTTTTTAACATTACACCTTGTAGCATTGCGACTCTTACTTTAAGAAATCTTGTTTTACCAGGACCGGTTTGGCAATATCTTAAAAGTTTAGATTCACTCCATACAATAATATGTGATATGAACAGTGTGCCACGTGATTGTTTAGTTACCATTGTGTATAAGTCAAGGTACACGATAAAACACATACACCTAGCTGGGTACAGGGAAGATTCTGAAGTTCGAGAGGTGTATTTTCTTCATAGGGATGATATATACCAGCATGGAATAAGACGGGATTTTCTTGATAAGCTCTTAAAAAAGGCAACATGTATAAAAATTGAAGACTAAATATACTTTTTGCAATAAAATGTTCCTGTGACGATATCGTTGAAACTGGTAATTGATCGTAAAAGCAAACTAATTAGTCATCTTTTCATTTTAAAAAACTACATGTATAATCTATAAGATAAGTTAGACTATCAAACATATGTTTTTATGTTTAACGATGGATGAGTTTTTTAGTGATTTAAAGCTATATTTTCTAAAACTCCATTAGGTTATATGTTCAATAGTTTACTTTCATTTACAGTGAAATTAAGTTTGTGTCCCAAATTTGACTTAGAAACCAAGATATTTGCATCCAGAGTGCCAATCAATTTATAAACAGCAGAAAAATCTATAAAATAACGTCTGCCTGTTATGAAGATTTAGCAAAAATACATAAAAAGTATGATTTGTGGTTATTGTTCTAGTTTAAAGTACAGGGATATTTTGTTTTTTCTAACTTTTTTCTAAAAGTTAATCATGATCAGGGATGGGCCTCACAGGGTGAATACAATCGAAAGTGCAGATATAAATAAACATTAGAATGTGCACCTTTAATATAAAAGATAGAGCTGTTAATAGAATTGGGTTTTTGGTAAATACGATTTGGAGGTTACTTCTTATAAAAAATCAAAGTTGAAAATGTACATATTGTTTGTTTTTTGTTTTATGTTGTTTTTTGTGTTTTTTTTTCTTTCTTTGTTTCTTTCTTTTTTCGTAATTTCAATTATGGTTCCGGTCAAATGTATTATTTCTAAATGCCTTGGGCGAAAATTACTTTTTTCTTATTTATCGTTTTATTTTTTAGAAAACAAAATTTTGTCTAAATTCATATGCATGGTGGTATAAATGTAGGGGATTCTATCAAACCAAAAGAATAAAATCATTTTAAAATAGATCAACATTCCATTGCACGATGTTATATTATTCGTATATACAGTGGAAATAAATAAATAACTTGAAATAACATATATTCATATTTTCTATATTCTTTACAATTTTGATCTATATAACATATTTTTAGAAAAAATGAAAACAAAAACAGATTAAAACTGTATGTTCAAGATATTGCCCTGGTTGATTTGATAAAAAAGGGAAGAAAGGAAAAAAGAAGAAGAAAATTATCTATTGACCTGTCTTAAATAAGGAAGAAACTTGAAAGGTGTGTTAGAGAATCTGCTTTTTCATGATCTCTCGTGAATTGACCCATTTAAAACGAGTCAGCAATTTTCACCTTTTTACTATTGTTTTCATTGCTCCCGCTGGATCTTGCTTTCCTCATATAATTTCCTGTTTTAAATACACCAGTTAGGTCATATTAACACCAAGCGAATTTCTAAAAATTGTCACGGTTTCAGAAGGCGAAATTATTAACTTAAACATAGAAATTATCATGCAAATTAAGATATAAAAATGAAAACTTATGACCATTACAAAAGTACTTGATGCTTTAAAGCAACAATTAAGGAAACCACATACAACGACCCGAAGAAGCAAAAGAGGAGACGGTTATAAATACAATAATTTCCAAGAGCTTTAAAAACTGTCCATCATATGCAGTCTTCCATTTGGTCCCATAGATGCAGTTAAAAGAGAAATGCGGAGTGTCCAACTGCAAAATAATTTAACATAAAGCATGTGCTTTGCCTAAAAAAGGTAGGCCGTAGCCTTCTTTTGGAAACACTTGATAACGTAAGAACATACAGAAGATAAATGTCCATGACATTAGTCTTACAAAGTTTATAAGCCTGATCTCTATAGAAAACTGATTTGCACATTTTTAATCACTAGATTTATCAGTTTAAATTAATCATCAATTCTGAGTTACGATGGTAGAATAGTACAACATTATATTCATTTACAATACATGCCCTTAAAAAGTTATTATATACCAAAAGGGGACCTATAAATTTTGAATATTCATTACTTCACTGAATGATACTAAATATGTATGTAAATCGATTTTTAATTGTGACGACACTATATTGATGCACGGACGACCAATGAGACCATTATAAAAATAAAATGTTGCAGGCTTCCCAAATAAAAGAAAATTTCTTTCGGATGATAAGGTTAACTATGCAACTCTGATTGGTATCTGACACATGTATGCATGGCCAATATGCAAGAGCATTCTTTCCAGTTTTTCACATGCATGAAAAGAAAAACACGAACGCCAAGTTGTATAAATTTACGAGTAGGTTACCATCTGATTCAACAAAGATATTTAATTTTACAGTTAGAATTTCATCTGGATAGCGGAAAGTGCTATGATACATAATAATATACATATAATCCAATCCTGTAATGCATCCGAGAAATCTCTCAGCAATTTAAAAATTAATCTGGTAACTCACGTAGTAGCCAAAAGAATGGATTTTACCTAGATGTTTTGAAAACTGTATTTCCAATAATTAATATGAAAACAACAACAACAAAACACATCCACATTCAGAAAACGCAGCCTACAATATAAGAGGTATACGCCCTGGAAGAGACCATCTTTAATGCTATAAAAATGTTTGTGAAGTTTCAACACATTCCACTCAGAAGCTTTGTGTGACTCTGTTCTTGGAATATTCAAGCTAAAAACAAATGTGCTTTATATGGTAGTGTTAAATGGTACAGTTATTGATATCCTTTCTCAGGTGCCATGGTACCATAAAGTAGAAAAATAGAGAGAAATAGAATCCTGAAACATCGTCCATACGGCACTTTGATAATGTTACCAGCTCGGTTTAATTGAGCCATTGAGTATGCTCATGGACAATTACAAAGATGGTAGTCGTATTGACAAGACCTAAAATATTTTATATATTGTTATTCATGCAGTATCAAAATGACTTATAAAATGTACGTATACTTTATATCAAAAACAAAAATCTGATTTTTGTTATACATGTATTATCTATAACAATATATAACAAAAGAATCAGTTTTTGTTATTTTTTTTTTTTTTTTGTTATTATACTGTATGATATCATATCGCATGAATAACAAGATTAAACATATTTTCAGTTTAGGTCAATGCGAGTAGCACCCTTTTTAACAATAATGACAAAACATCAGATTTGTTTCGCTTTTTTATATTTGGATATAAATATTGCATGAATAACAATATTTAAACTTATTTAGGTCAAATCAGGCCTGGGACATAAAATACCTCTTTTGTCGCAGCCTGGTCAAATCAATGCGACTATATAGCACCTTTGTTCCACTTTAGATCATGGCTGATGTCTACACTAACGTTTCTAGCTTACAACACATCTGATTAAGAGGGAATATAGAATCCCTTTAAAATAAAAGGTCACAAGGACTTTGCAACAAATATTTAGCAAATGAAAAATATATGCATGGCCGAGTGGTTAACGCGTCGGACTAGTAATAATAATGATAACTATATAGCCGCGTGGCTTCAAACCCCTTCAAGTCGTTGTTTCCTTGAGCAAGAAACTTTACACTCATTGCTCAGTTCTGGTTGGTTCCAGGAACGGATTCGAAAGTGTGTTTATAAGCTTCTGGCTTCCTACACAATCGAACTAAAATAAATTCTGTGTAAATAGAGACATATATAATATATGTACTTAACGTATCGTTTCCTTTTTTATTCGATTAGTTTTGTATTATTTCAAAGGAATATGATTCTTTGAGTAACAATGTTCTTTTAATCAACAGCTCCGTAGACAACAATGAGGAATTTGAAGTAAATAACTATATTATTGTTCTATATAGACGTAAATGTTCATTTTATACTGTAAATCGTATGATGATAGTGTGTTTAATACTTTTATTAATTTGTCAGTATTCCAGTTTAATTGGTAAAGGTGCAAGGTGATAATGTAATGAGATTTCGCGACATAGTCTGATTTGTTTACGTTAAACAGCACAGACACTTGAGGGGTCAGAACGGTGACCTATCACTCGGCTTACCCGCCCTTGTAACATGTCAGTCAAAAACTTTGAACATAATATGAATAAGGCAAAGCCTCAAGCGAGCTCTATGACAGAAATTATAGACCATTTTAATTTAAAACTACATCGGCACCTTCACATTTTATGTTTTTATTTTAAATACTCTTTGTTTCTGCATGCATTTGGCAGAACAATTTACTCGACACAACTATATATGGCCATTTCATGTTTTATATGATCTTTTTTTCCTATTTAAAAGTGCCATTCGGTGTTTTATACAGTGCTGTTTCAGGGCCTTCCCCAGGCCAATTTAGCGCCCGGTGCGCTTGTTTTTCCGTTTACAAATCACCGGGGCGCTTGGATTTTGGCTTGCATGTTGATCTTAGCGCCGGGGCGCTTGCATTTTGACTGCAGGAGAAACTTCTTATCAACAGCGCGTGCTACATTGTCGTATTGCGTCATCGATCAATTAATCTCGTGTTATGACAGGATGTGTCTAAAAACATATGACCGCTAATAATGCACAGTATTTGTTGATGTAATTAAAGAGCAATCTGTTTTTGAAGAACTTAGCAATTAATTGCTTTTGATTGTAATCAATTATCAGATCAACGGTGATTACGGATTATGGATAATTTATGTTGCAATAAGCGTGTGTTTTATTGGTTCATGGGAGGTGCTAGAAATGCGATGTGATTTAGGTAAGATTGTATTGTTGTTTCAAAAAATATATAAATTTGAGTACTTGAGGACAACTTCATTCTCAAAAAGTTTTTAAAGAGTCTGTTTCGTAACTTATAATAACTTTTGAAAAAATGTCTGGCGCTAAGAAAAGGCCTGCATCAGGATCGATTAGCATTACAAATTTTTTAAGTAAGACGATTGAAAATCAAACCGAGTGTAGAGACACTTTAATTATGGGATGTACAAGTTCCCCTTCTAAAAAAAATGAAAAAAGTGAGATGCACTGGTTTTGATTTAAAGTGGAAATCGGAATTTCCTTGGGTTAAAGAGGTTGATGGAGGTACATAATGAATTTTGTTTGTTCAAATAGTTAGTTAAAATTTCATTTAACACAGTACTATGTGTTTAATATTTTACTTTCTCTTTCTGCTATTTTTTGTGGCATATCTGCATAAAAAATGTTGCACTTGCAAAACTAATTTTTTTAAACATTTATTCTTGAATGTTTGCTGTAGTTTAATGCCTTCTTAAATATATTTAGTTCATTTAAACTTGTCTTTTTCACAAAGTTAACATTTAAAAAGCTGAAAACAGTTATAAATTGTCCGTTTGTTTGATATCTTCAGGCCCGGGATGCTATTTACACTACTGTAAAACCACTTGTGACTGGTACACTGTCCATTCTGCAGTATCTGTAGACCATGCCAGGGGAGGCCTACCAGAGTGCAGTGCAGAGGGTAGAGGACCTTCAGGCCAAAGGGTTCAACATCAAGCCTCCTGCTGAACAAGAGACTGTCAACTTTAGAGAGAAGGTAAATTAAATTTTGCTTAATCTAAAATTTTATTAACATAGAGAATGCAGAAGTTTCCCTATATGTTGTTATCAAGTTTTCTAAGCTGAAATGAACAAGGTGTAATTTAACAATATATTTTTAAACATGACATTGTATTATTTAGGTGTTCAATCCATTTATGGAAAACATTGTTAATAATTAAAGGGAGTAGTTTGTAACTTCATTTACAAGATAAAAATTGTATTAAAGATGCTGGCTGAGCACTTTGGACTTGTGGTTGACAAGACCCTTCATGAGTGGCGCCAAGTTAGGGAATCCATTGCTGACAGTGGGTTTGCAGCAGACAAGGCCATGGAGTGGGTTACCGCAAATTTGAACGTCAGCCACACCAACCTCTTCAAACTTGCTGCTGTGGGGCTGTTGATCCCAGCATCAACATCAGGTGAGAATAATAAAAACTACAAATATAAATCAAATCATACAAACTATTCAGTCACAAAATTTCAAAAATTAAACAAAACAAAAATAAAACAATTACTAACTTTTTGCAATGTAAACAACATTATTCTTTTTTTTAATTTTTTATTTTGATTCATGAAAGAATTTTTTTTACAGACTGTGAGCGTGGATTTCCACCCTCAAGAGGGTAAAAACAACACACAGGGCATCTCTGAGGTCACCTGTTCTCAACGTCATCCTTCCTGTTGGGATGTTAGGACCACCAATAGAAAAGGTTGATATCGACTCCATGGTGAAAATCTGGCACAAGGAGAAACCAAGGCGTAGCCAGGTCTAGGCAGTCATAATTAATTGATATAATATTATTGTTTTCTATTTTTGTGTGATATACATTTTTCTGTTTAAGTTATTTGAAAAGACAATAAAATATGTAAATACTGAACACCTTTTGCTTCACTTAACTCTCATTAAATATGCACCAAAATACACCATTCCTTTGTAAGGTTTCAAAATTTTTTCGACATGCGGGAGGGGGGAATCCCCCCTCCCACACCCACCCCCTCCAAGTTGCGCTTACAGAAATTTCTAGGGAAGGCCCTGCTGTTTAATCTGGTTCCCAGTCCTATTATGGTTCCCCTAGAAGTGTGCAGGAGACCAGTCTACTCTAGCATCCATTTTCATTCCGAATTCCTCAGCTTTTATCCTTAAATTGTTATTCAAAATGTTGTGATTTATCAATTATCATTAATTTTGTAGTACTTCCGGCGAAAGTTTTCAAAACCATGACTATCTATCAGATACTAGTGTTACCGTATAACTCGCTTTGCCAGCAGGCCCTCTGGACCTGCACTTCTAGTTCGCTATTAACACACATGATGCATCTGTCTTAATCATTTCACTTGTTGTAAAACCATTCCTAGAAGAATGAAAAATGCCATTTAACATCAAGTCTCAAAAAATCAAAGCTTGCAGATTCCAAAATTGTGCCTTTGATTAAGTCAGGAGTGAATTTATGTGCATCCTTTATAACTTCATAATTTGAAATCAGTTCACATTTATATGAATTCTCACCTCTGAGTTCAGCTAAAGATTTTCGTTTATGACTTATCTTTTTCTTCAGTTTATTTAACCTGGCCTCATTCTGTATTTCTTCCTCTTCCTTTACCAAAGACTCATACTCATTTTCAAGCAAAAGAAGTGTTTCGTCACTTTGGCTGGGTTTCTTCCTGTACTTGAAGAGTGACCTCCCTCTTTCGTGCCACCAACAACAACAACCTCCTTGTCTGAAGGGATTTCTGACTGCTCCAATCCGAAACCCTCAGAATTGACTTTACCATAATCATGTAGAAGTATAGCTCTACTTGACTTCTTTTCCGACATTTTTATTTACACGTATAAAATAAACGTGATCAAACAAAAAGTTACCAAAAGTTACAAAAAATAAATACAAAAAACTGTTTCAAATATAAGAAAACAGTTTCAAATCCGAAAATCCTTTCTCAAAAAACTACATTTTGTTTCTAAAATAAATAAGTCGAAATGCAAATGAACGGAAAAAATTATTTTTGAAACTTCCAAAAAAGACTTGAAACGTGATCACGACTACAAAATAAGTAACAGAATGGCGAGCAAGAGCAAAATAACGTATATATAGGTAGCTAAACAACCTATCGAATTCAATTACACATATTTTAATTAGTCCAATCAGAAGTCTAAAAAATAAACCGTTGACCAACGAGATAAGCTGATATAACCAGAGGTCAGCTTGATTCAAATAAAAACTTTATCACTCACAAGAATTAATTGATTTTAACAGGTGTATTAAAATACGCTAAATTTGGAAGTCAAATGATAAATGACACTGATATCAGGCGTCTTCCTCTCGGAAAATAGCCTTGATTTTTTTCCCTAAACATTCTAGTTTCCCTTTGATCTGCATCAGATTCAATATTGGTATTTTTATTTTTTTCTTGATTATAATGTATGCTGAGTGAAAAGAGAACTTACAATAATTACATGGGGTATTGATTTGTCTGTAAGAAAGGGAATGCAGTGTGTCCAGTGATCCAGTTGTGAGGTATGACATATGATGGCATTTATAATGCAACCAGTCTGTGAACAATGTTAGACTGTCATCAATCATTCTGTTACCAAGGAAACTCCATTGTAACTTATTTGTTTGTGGAGTGATAATCACTGCTAAGACATCAGGCAGCTCAGTATTTCACATGTATGAACTTAATCCATGTTGGAGGTCATATAAAATAGTGTTGACCTAGAATTGCTTTGATAAATTTGATGTTTAAAATAGGATGTATACATGCACTTCTCTTCATGTAAATGTGATGTATTATAACTATAGGTGTCATGGTTAGAAAAAATGTTATCCGTTTAAACGGGGACATAATAACAGTGTTAAACTTCTAACCGACCATACTAATAAATTCCTTAGATTTTTAACATTAACATTGTTAAATCTTCATACTATGACATTTTGTTTGTATTTGGTTGTACTCAAAATGATAACAATACATATCTGATATATAGCAACTATTTTCGTTAGGGTCGTAACGTACTCAATCAGAGTAAAACTGAAATACAATCAAATTGTCTTATCTTGTTTTAAAACACTAAGGTAATATTTAGAATAAGTTTAAAACGTTTTCCCTCTTTGCCAAAAACTAACCTTGGTTACCAGTTATTGAATTTTCTAACCGGTTTTCAGCTAAAAACCAACCATACCTTTAAACGGATAAACATGACATCCTTACTTATTACTGCATTTTACATACACTATAATTTTCAGAATAACATAAAATCTAGATAAGATTAAAATCTGTATATATTCTACAGCTCTGTAATACAATAGATGAATAGATTAATAGTAAACATGTACATGCTGGTAGATTTTAGTGAAAAGTGATTTTAGACTTTGATAAAAAATAATGGAAGAATGATAATAATAGTAATATAAGCTGTTAACATAAGCAACACATGATGACCTTCTGACAATACAATATAAATACATAGAGTAAGAATTTTATTTTTTGTCCATTTTACATTCCACTGTGCAATTTAGTTAAATTGTGATGTCTAAACATGGGGAAAATGAAAAGAATTTAGCAGTTAGTAAAATTAATGTTATAACATTTAGATGCATAATTTTTTATATTATAGTTAGAATGCTTCTAATTATCATGATGACTTTAGTTGGGTGTTTATGCAAGTTAACTTCTATAGTAAGGATAATGTACAGTGCATTATAATATATTTAAAGTTTAATTTGATTACAATATGATTACTATTATTATTATTATTATTACTATTGTAATTATAATAATTATTATTATTACTACACATGTATTATTATCATTATTATTATTATTATTGAATATACATGCTTAATTTAGCAGAAATTGTTATAACTAAAATTGGCTTTATCTAAGGGCAGTAACTAAATTGTACAGTTTCAAAAAATATTTTTTCAGAGTTGTCTCCCTTGAACAATGCATTTTTAATAATAAAAAAAATAATAAAAAAAATAGAAAAGAAATATTTTTATCTCGATTTAATGATCAGTGTAAACTGGAGCATACATGTACTATAGTGAATTATTCAGTATCCTCCCATATTTGGGGCTATGTGTCCTTTGCAATGTTTAAATTACTTTCTTTGTTCACCTGACAATTATATTTTACCTTTTGATACATTCTCAAAATTTTCATCCAAACTAGCATGAGGTTGGAGTCATGCTGCTTATAAAGTTTGCACTCTTATAACAAGTTTTAATGTTCGTTATGGAGAATGAAAAAAAACAACAGATATGTACATGTCAGACAAGAAATCCCAGAAAAAATTGATCAATTCATTCAGGTTTCTTAACCCGTTCTAAGTCCTTCTAACATGTCTAAATCTGATAAGAGTTACTAAGGTGACATATTGTCTTTTACCTATGATGACATACATATACCTGTGCAAGCAATATGCAACCAGGCCAGTCTGTATGCAAAAATGAGACCAACACAATATAATGCTTACTTTTCCATTTCAGTAACATTATTGACAGTTCATTATTTACATTAATTTTAAAGGTCCATTATGCCTCAGATATGCTATCATTTTTATTTCTCAGTAACTCTATATTTGGTATCTTGTTACAGTTTCATAAAAAAAACTCATTAACAATATATAATAATGATAAAGGGTTATTTTATTGTCCCCCGCCTTTTCGAAGAAAAAAGGGGGATATAGTAATAGGCTCCGTCTGTCCGTCTGTCCGCACAAACATTTTAGGTATATGGGCTAACTAACGGTACACTGGGACAAAAGAGAACAAAGGACTTCATTCCGTAAATAATATTTAGCTCATAAGGAAACAATAGTTAGCCCACAAGGAAACAAAAGAAAAGAACAATAGAAATAGCTCATAAACCTGAAAAATTGGTACGTCCGTCCGTCCGTCACACTTTCGTGTCCAGTCCATAACTTTGTCATTTATCAAAGGAATCTGAAAAAACGTGGCACAAATGTTTGTTATAATAAGACGATGTGTCATGGGCAACAATCAGACCCCTAACTCCAAGGTCAAGGTCGCACTTGCTCATTCAAGGTCAACATTGTCTATTTGATGATATATGTCGTGTCCGGTCTATAACTTTCTTATCTTTGAAGAGATTTTGTAAATACTTGCCACAATTGTTCACAATAATGAGACAATGTGTCATGCGCAACAACCGGTCACCTACCTCCAAGGTCAAGGTCACACTTGGAGGTAAAAGATTAACATAGTCTATTACAGGGTATATTTTGTGTCAGGTCCATAACTTTTTCATTTATCAAAGGAATCTGAAATAACTTGGCACAAATGTTTGTTATAATAAGACGATGTGTCATGCGCAACAACCACACCCCTACCTCAAGGGTCAAGGTCTCACTTGCTCATTAAAGGTCAACATTGTCTAATTGATGGTTTATGTCGTGTCCGGTCCATAACTTTCATTTCTTTGAAAGGATTTTGTAAATACTTGCCACAATTGTTCACAATAATGAGACGATATGTCATGCGCAACAACCGGTCACCTACCTCCAAGGTCACACTTGGAGGTCAAAGATTTACATAGTCTATTACAGGGTATATTTCGTGTCCGGTCCATAACTTTTTTATAGATCGAAGGATTTTGTAAATACTTGCCACAAATAGTAACAATAATGAGACGATGTGTCATGCGCAACAACCGGTCACCTACCTCCAAGGTCAAGGTCACACTTGGAGGTCAAAGATTAACATAGTCTATTACAGGGTATATTTCGTGTCCGGTCCATAACTTTTTTATAGATCGAAGGATTTTGTAAATACTTGCCACAAATAGTAACAATAATGAGAACAACCGGTCACCTACCTCCAAGGTCAAGGTCACACTTAGAGGTCAAAGGTTAACATGATAGAATTTTATCGTTTTACTAGTATTTCTTTAATAAATTTATTGTTGCATTTGCAGATCTAGCATTGATCATAATTTTGGACTGAAAGTCCTGAAATCCATAACTAAATCTTTTGAAATAGCACAATTTTATGCTTCATATAAAACTTCCCCGAGGCGGGGGACGTTGGTAACTCTGTTACAAATTCTTGTTTATTAATTTTTAGTTTTTTGAAAAAGAGTTTTGGATCAAGCTGTTTTGAGACTATAAAAGTAAATAATTTGCCTGAAAAATTTGCAGTATTTTAGTCATATTAAAATAAATTTAGAGAAGTCATGTAACAGAGAGTAAAGTTTGAAATTACAACAAGAATAAAAATGTTGATTTGGGTTTTTATTTTAATCTGTTATATAAACGCACATATTGCACAGTTAATTTTATATATTAACATTAACACCTATATTGTACAGCTTATTATCCCCCACCAAAAAGGCGGCCGTCCGTCTGTCCTTCCAAGCTAACATATTAGAGGTATGAGCTTCATTCTGTATTTTTAAAGTATCATTATGGTAATTAATTTAATTCTTGTTTATTGTGATGAGTAAAGGAATGTACACGTACATTATTAAGTAAAGGGTTTTGAAATGGAACAAAAATTTTCAGTCAACCAAAATTGAGAACAGCAAGAAAGCTATAAATTTCTGTGGTACATAAAATTTCTCTCTGTGCATTGTGGGTAAAATTAATGTTTTATTCTCAAAATAAAATCAATTTTATATTTTATTGCAATTTAATGACAGGTAAAAAATCTACCGTTAAAGAATGGATGTAACTGTTCTCTTTTTGATGTGAAAACTTGGGGAGAAAACTACATCAATATTTATATACATGTACTGCATACACTCTTTAAAAGACCAAAAGCTTGTTTGTCACCTCAATTTCACTTCTACGGTATCTTGAATGAAAAGACTCTTATTTTAATCAGAAGTTTACATTGTTAACTATGAATTATTACATCATAGTTTCTCATCCATAATTTATTTTTTTATGCACAATTTATTTACATTATCACAAGTTGCTTTAAACTAATACCCTGTGTATTCATTTCAGTTTATGTAAACTTCAAACATTATATTTTTAGAGAATAACTTATAAGAAATTTGTTCCCTTACAAATAATTGACAGAGGCCCAAACAACCCTTTTCATGAAATAACGGCATACAATTCAATGAGGCTTCTTTCATATGTAAATGTTGAAGTCAGATAAAAATCATGTTGAATTTAGATAAAAATCATATTATAAAAGGAATATTTATAGAAAAAATGTTTATTAGCAAAGCCTTCAGACTTGTCATAATTTTTTTTTTAATTTCTTTTTTTTTGAAAGTTATGACAGCTGTTGTCAGTCGTGTATTCTTTATATATTAACATTAAAACCCATATTGTACAGTTCAGTGTTAGACATGCTATGTATTCTTTATTATCAACCTGTAACGTATATTGAGGGAACACACATAAAGTATTGAGGAAACATACTGAAAATGAGCAGTCATTTACTTAGTAAAATTTGAGCTGCTCCAAAGTCCTGAAAAGGCTTAATGTGAGTTAACGTTTTAGAGTAATTTGTAAGTAAGTAGAATTACACCAGTTTTTTGTTTTTGTTTTTTTTTTTTG
>NW_026852162.1:0-35864 GCF_026571515.1 Ruditapes philippinarum
AATTCTTAGCTCTAGCTCTTTGGGTTCTTTAAAAAAAGATATTTTAAGTTTTTACTATATGCATACAGGTGTAACGTTATTAAGGCACACAAACCCTCGGTCGGTGTAATGCTAGCTCTCCACCGAGTGTGGTTTATGCCCTTATATATTCACGGGGGAGGAAGTGTTATACGAAGGATGGAGTTCTTATGATAACTTGTTCAGGAGTTCTTGTGATAATTGTCACGGAGTTCGTTGGAAAACATCTGTATATACTACAAAAACACTCGTTAAAAATGGTTATTTTCATCTTTCCAAAATGAGTTTTAGGTGCTGAATTAAACTTTAATGATTAAGATTGTCTTACATCTTGTATTATGTGTCAAAAACTGATTCACAGGCCATTTTTAATCGCCTCTTGCTTCAAATCTGGTAGTTTTTAGTAAAATTTCCAAATTATTTGCCAATTCACAAGTATTGACCTGTTTATTTCTTGTCTTCATCCTTTCCATACATAATTACCTAATTTTAATGCAAAATTGCAAACATAAAGCATCGGCTAACAGATTTATAGCCGATTTTTCAAATGTCCCGGAGTTCTTGTGATTACTCTGAAATGTCACAGAGTTCTTATGATAACTTTTGTTATTGCAAGTATGTTCCTTGCGCTAAATCACGGCACGTTTTAGCGTTTTTAGTTATTCATTGAGATTGTAAATCATTATGACATGTAGTACGCTCATCCTTTGCGCAAAAAAAAATAGGATATATATTAAACGTTGGTTTTGAGTGAATTTTAGTTCAAGAGATATTTTTTCTTTCCCCCTGTTTCTTTTTCATAGTATTCTTTTTTGTTTGACTTAGATTTCGTAGACTTGAAAAATGATTTATGTACTGGTTTCCTTGCAGTTTCCGGCCCCTAGCAGGTTTCTGGCCCTTTATCATTTTCATCCAGGCATACAGTCTATTTTTTCTCAGTACAGCATCTATGTTACTGCATCAATCAGAGAAACATTTGTTTTCTATGTAATACAGCAGTTATAATAGTACAGCGATTAATATGTTTCAGAGTTTTGTCTGTTGTTTTAAGTTACATTAGAGGACTTGCGACACTTACAAGCAACACCTGGGGAATTATAGTTTGAATGCCCATGCACAATAAATCCCATTCTAGGTAAATCTGGAACCTGGAGGGACAGTTCAAATTTTTTCGAGAGATTAGTAGTTAGAGTCAACCGCAGTTGAGTTTTTATCATGTATCGTACTTTTTTTAAAGACATAGGTGTGGAAATTATCCTGGTTATATACTTATTTATTATGGTATAAAATGATACAAATTACTTAGCCTTTAGGTAAGGGAAGCATGCCTATATATTGTCTGCTTAAGAAAGGTGGTTGCTTAAAACATGTGAAACTGAGAACAACGTGTACGTTTTGAGACATTTTTGTTTTGTTGTTTAAGCCATTATACTGCTTAATATCAGTGGCTGCTGGTTCAATTTTACTGTAGATGATAGCCTATCACCTACTTATCCTTTGCAGACACTTGAGACCAACGTTTTATCCACATTTTTTGTGCAAAGGATGATCGTACTGCATTTCATAATGATTTACAATCTTATTGAATGATAATAAACGCCAAAACGTGCCGTGATTTGGCCAAAGAAACACACTAGCAATAACAAAAGTTATCATAAGAACTCTGTGACATCTTCAGAGTTATCACAAGAACTCCGGGGCATTTGAAAAATCGGTTATAAATCTGTAAGCCGGTGCTTTATGTTTGCAATTTGCATTATAAATAGGTAATTATGTATGGAATGGATGAATGCCAGAAATAAACCGGTCAAAACTTGTGAATTGGCAAGTAATTTGGAAATTTTACTCAAAACTACCAGATTTGAAGCAAGAGGCGATGAAAATTAGCCTGTGAATTAGTTTTTGACACATAATACAAGATGTAAGACAAGCTTAATCATTAAAGTTTAATTTAGCACCTAAAACTCATTTTGGAAAGATGAAAATAACCATTTTTGACGAGTGTTTTTGTAGTATATACAGATGTTTTCCTGCGAACTCCGTGACAGTTATCACAAGAACTCCTGAACAAGTTATCATAAGAACTCCATCCTTCGTGTAACACTTCCTCCCCCATGATATTTGATACTATCCTTTATGTGAATTCATCACCTTTAGTATTCTCATATTGTAATGCTCATTATATGACGTTCTACCAACGTCGGTACATAGGGAAAATCAAAGACCCCCTGGGGCGGGACCAATTTTGATACCAGGGCTTTTATTTGAACAAACTTGGTAGACACTCATTAGAAGATGTTGCATGCTAAATATCTAAGCTCTAGTTCTTAGGGATTTTTAAAAGAAGATATTTAAAGTTTTTTCTTTCGGTTGCCATGGCAACCAGAGTTCTGCATGGAATTAAATTCTTTGAACAATTTTTAAAAGGTGACCACCAAAGGAACATTCCTGTGAAGTTTGGATGAAGTTGGCTTAGTGGTTTATGAGAAGATGTAATTTAAAGTAAAAGTTTACGGACGGACGGACGCCGGACGAAAAGCGATCACAAAAGCTCACCCTGTCACTTTGTGACAGGTGAGCTAAAAAGATATGTTTATACAGGGAATAGGAGTTTTAATATTTCTTTAGCATGTTTTCGAGTTAAGGTTCATACATTTGTAGAAAAGAAGTCTTTAACTTTGTGACATACTGCTGAAGTAATAAACATTGATATAGGTTTATAACTGGTCATTCTTCTCTATTACAGTGCAATAATGTTAAACTACTCAATTTGATTTTTTTTACATAACTTTATGCATATGGGTTGAAGCACGGTTTTTATTGAATTTTATTCTATATTTGTGTTTTATTGTAATCTATCAAATGATTATATTCTGATAAGCAACTAGTGAAATTTATAAAATATAATTTTCAATGTAGCTGAACTATATCTGAATGCAGATTAAAAGAATATTATTTATCAATATGTCAGCTTTTAAGGGGGAGTTTCTGTGGTTTTTCAGTTGAAGTTTTCTGTGGCTTGTAGGTTTTTTTTTGTGGCTTGTCCGTTTTCAGTAGGATTTTTCTGTGGCTTGTAAGTTTTCAATTGCTAGTCAGTTTTTCAGTGGGAGATTTTACGTGGCATGTAAGTTCTTTGGTTTGTCAGTTTTTCAGTAGGAGATTTACCATGGCTTGTAAGTTTTCTGTGGTTTGTCAGTTTTTCAGTAGGAGATTTTCCGTGGTTTGTAAATTTTCTGTTGGTTGTCAGTTTTTCAGAAGAGATTTTCCTTGGCTTGTAAGTTTTCTATGGGTTGTCAGTTTTTCAGTAGGAGATTTTCCGTGGCTTGTAAGTTTTCTGTGGTTTGTCAGTTTTTCAGTAGGAGATTTTCCGTGGTTTGTAAGTTTTCTGTTGGTTGTCAGTTTTTCAGAGGAGATTTTCCTTGGCTTGTAAATTTTCTATGGGTTGTCAGTTTTTCAGCAGGAGATTTTTCTTAGTTTGTAAGTTTTCTGTGGGTTGTCAGTTCTTCAGTAGGAGTTTTATGTGGTTAGTAAGATTTCTGTGGCTTGTAAGTTTTTAAGTGGAAGTTTCCTGTGCCAAAGTTATCAAAGTTAGTTTTTCAGCGGGTTATCAAAGGAAACAGTATATGTAGAGGACCTACTGCCATGCTCACAATCTGTTGAGGAAAAAGATGTATACGTTTTACAAGAGACATATTTACTATAAAACATTTGGTAGTTTTTTTGTGTGAAGATACCCATAGAATCTGGCGGTGACGAAAAAGAGTATTTATCCCGAAAGCTATCATAATCCAATATATTTATTGTATAAATTAACGGATCTCCATAAATTTAGTTTTACTTGATTACGCCTTGACACAGAATAGCTTTTTATCAACATGTCATGATACTTAATAGGATATAATAACCTCTAAATAGGAGATAGCTTTTTAATGTGCCATTTAAGAGAGCAATAATAGTTGTTTTGATACATCAGTGTATGAAATACAATGTAGATGGATAAAACGTTGAAACAGTTACTCTTGTAAATGTATAGTACTTTTTACCTTTGGTGATCGTCTTGCTGTCACATTTGGATTTTTTTACAAACACCGCTACCACTACTATCACTATGACGACGACCGCTGCTGCACATGATAAACCAATGGCCAGCGTTGTCAGATTTTTCGTCTGCTCTTCTCCTCCTTCAACGGGATCTTCTTCAGTACTGAATATAAAATCTACATCACCTTCTACAGTTATTCTGTATCCATTGGCAACAAGAATAGAAACGATGTTAGAAACATCACCTACGTTTCCAGCTTCGTCCTTTGCCCGCATTGCAAAGAATGTGGTTGACGTGTACGATTCTTCTGCGTCTATTTCTAGTCTTAGATACTCCACTTCACCAGCCGCTTTTGGTGTATAGTTCGCATTGACAACATCTAGCAGTGTTGCAGACGAAAAATTATTAATCAGGGTATGGATGTCGTCTGCAATTCTCAGCTCATAGCCTGTAGCTATAATGAAAGTTGTGTTTGTTACATAAGATTGGCGTTTGAATTCATGAAAGCGCTACGATGTTATAGGCATTGTATTCAGATCACATATAAAGTTCATTCTATAAACGCACAGTTCATCTCATAAACACATTAACAGACCTTTAAATATGCTGCTTGTCATGAAAATGAAGTTATACGGTGTTAATATTCCATAAATACTTAAGCCTTTCATATAAAAACACCAGTCTTTCTTTTTAATTTATATTTTTTCAAGCATAAGTTCTACAGTATAGGCCGAAACTGTTTTAGTCAAACTACCGCCTTTTTATATGTCAGTGATGTGAAGTCCTCCAAAAGGACTCCAACATATATTGAAATTAGGCAAGTATTAAGACTTCAGCTACATAAAGATATTATAAATTACATGTATTCTGAAAGTGTTCCAAATTTCAGATTAATTAAATAGACGCAAATAGGGAAAAAGGGTGATTCAAACCTTGTCCAATGTTGACGTCATTTCCTGTTGCCGTCCACGTGATGGTGAAGTTTCTGCTCTCACCATAATTTGTTTTTTCTGTAGATATATCTATAACATCTACATCTGTGACACGACCAGGCGATGTGATGTCAGTATTCGCAATGGCATTCGAGAAGTCAGATACCAGAATCTCATTACGCAAAGAGACACGCTGGAAGCTGTCTTCAAGAACTTCTGGCTCTTCAAACTCTTCATCTATAATCCATACATTATTCGCTTGTAATCATAGTTTGAAGTAAAAAATTACTACTACAAATAAAACAAATCCTATTACCCAATTACTTAAATGTGAAACTTCTGTATTTCTGGAGATAATTAGTTGTTTTGGGATATTCTTGAAATGCCCAAAATTGAGCTGTTCTACTACGCTTCGGTCGAATGCATTTAGTGAACGCTCTTTTCCCGCATAACCATAATGCAATTCATATGTGTTTATTCTGTTATCCATAAGACTTAATATACCAAAGTTTCGGCTACATATGGAGGAACTCAGTTACTTTGTTCTTGTCTGTATACAAGAAAAAACTGTTGACGGTGTTGTTTTGATTTAATGCACAATATTGCAGCGTAGCTTACTAGATATCATTGTCATTACATGCTGGTTAAGACTTTTAAAATAATCATTTGCAAAAACATATATTGCAAGATAATAGATATTGAATATACATGTATGTACACGTGTATTATTTCTCTCAGTAAAATGGCATAATACTTAAACTGTTTAAAATTTGTATCATTTTTGGAGAGACAATATAGATTTTCAAACGTTACTTACTTATGATTAACGATACATAAACTTATTTCAAACCATAAAAATGTGACAATTCAAGTATTTGCACCATGTGGTCTCGCTATTTTAATACATTTTTTTTTTATCGAATTTAGCCTTTTTTTCATTTTGCCAGTCCAAAAATGTCGTATCAAAATTCTCTTATACTTTATCTAGCCCAAATATTCACTTTTAAATTTCTATTGCAGTCCTTAAATTCCAAATCCAAAACATCCGACAAAGTTCTGACAAAATATCAAAGATGTCAGTATACTTTGTGGAATGCAACACTGATTTTATTGGACGCGTACAGAGCTGTAAAACCTGTAGAAGCCTCGGCAAGCAACATATCCAAATACAGATTTGATATCTGTGTACTCTTCCAATACAATGCAGTATTGTACTCAATAATGTATAACCTCTTAGTTCATGTACTAGTCTACTATACTTATATAAATGAACCTGAATCTGGATATCCTGCCCCGCCACTAAAAGTGTCCTGAACAGACGCTGAACCACCTTCTGCTTGAGCATACACCTTTGCAGTTACGCGACCATTATTTTGAATACAAAACCTTGGTATTACAGCAGCATAAACTCCATCATATGCAGTGTCGTCTGGATCTAAGTTATATAATTAGAAATGAAAAGAAATTAGCTCTTAAAATGTATAAAACTATATCCTATGAAATATTTTTATAAAATTATCAACTTGTTCCATTATTACATGTATATGGTTAATTCGCAAAAAGGTTGTAACATAGAATGCCCCTTTTATTAACACACTTTCATATTGTACGTATTAATAACAGAATAAAATGTTCCGGAACAAAATATTATATGCTTCTTAAAGTAGGGGTTTATCCGTTTTGCTTTGGTTTTGTGCATGCGTTATTCGATTTTAAGGCAATTATTTACTATGTTTATTTCATACAAGCACTCTGGAAGTATTCTTTTTTAAAATTTCAAAATTTTGAAGCAGATATATAGCTTTACACACTTTTAAAATCTTTGGTATCATTTCAGTCCATAGACTATTTTATGGATTTGGTCAGAACTTTTATTGATGTGTGCTTCAATTAGCCAATATGTCAAACCACATCAACCACTAGCTCAAAAAAAGTTAGCTTAGATTATTTTTTATTCAAAAGCTGCTCAGGATTTATAAATGTTTAATAAAAAATAATAATACAATCCATAAACAGCAGCTAATTCTCACCAGCATATTACTTTGATAACTTGGGTAACAGAAGCATGACTATTTTTGTTATACCTTATGACCTATTCATTTGTTTAAAAAAATCTTTTAAAATAACCAATTAGATTTATTACTTGTTTGTTTTTTATTTTTAGTTTTTGTTTAAAAAAATCCTCGTCCGTACATGAAATAAATTCTAATAATTCAATAATGAGCTTTATGAGCTGTATCTTTTGTTTTAAAGTTTTCTTACCGACCCCATCATCAAGTAATGCAACGGTACACGGATCTGAACCACCTGTCTCTATAACTGCAGTCACATTTGCATTTAAAACAGCAGCCCTCCCTTTCAGTACATCAGCTTCTACTACAGGCAGATCATCAGACGAAAAGTTGAAATCAGCTGGACTTATCCACGAGACAACCCGCACCACTTCCGGTCCAGTTGGCAGAGATGTGACATAATATTCAAAAGGTGCTTGTGCGTCGATTGTCACATTGTATTGTCCAGGCTGCAGAATGTTTAATATCGAACAATTATAAGCATTTTTAAGAAAACAGATTTTAGTTTTTTTAGTTAAATCATACTTTACCTTCTATAGGATGTATGAAAATACTAAAATGATAAAAAATCCAAGTATTTCAATTTGAAAACAAAGCTTATTTAGATATAAAGAAAATAAAAACTGATTTTAATGTCGAAACCGAGTTACTTTTAAGCGTTTAAATTTCAAAACGGAATACTCATGCAAGTAGTCAAACAACCAAAGCTTACCCCTGCTGTCCCAGGAATATCTAGGACAAGACTATCGGCGTTGCTATGTTGTGGGTACAATGTTCCATCGGGACCTTCAACCTCAATTCGTATAGACGTCGATACCTTTTGAAGTACACTAACGGTAGTATTCTTCCCGACACTGTTATCTACCTCAAATGTGAACGAAAACGGCGATGAAGCCAGTGCGTCAACCGTCTCCGATATTAGCTATTAGAAAAATAATACATGCTGGCTAAAAAACTACCAATTTATTACAGGGAAGGACAAGACAATCGCCACATATTAAACATATAACGATATTATAGTACGATTTCTATCCCTGAACAGGTACTCTTAAACTACCTGCCATAAATGAAGTTTCCGAAGGGATATTTTTTAGGGTTTTACTACAAGGTCAATGCATATATATTGATTGCAAAAAACTAAAGAAAGCTTGTGTTGCAATTTGTGTGATGTCAAGCTACATATACTCATAACTTTAGTGGCCTAAAAGTCTAATATTTCTATGCATCTTCCTATCACGGTATAAAGTTTTGAGTTCAAAAATGATTTTTATATGTATATATAATGTAAAATGAACACGAAATCTGTTTACAAGAAGGAACATTTTATCAAATTATTTTGCACCAAGACAGCAATGCCATATTCGAAAAGTTAAAGATAATATAAGAGTGTATGTAAATCTATATATAAAGAGGTGGCCCTTAAAGTAATATGTTATTGAAATTTTGTTTGACGCCGAACGATATAAATTCAAGTGCCATATTTTTCAATTAACGACCCTTATAATGTTTATTTAAATCATAATTATAATATATAGGATAATAAACACTGATTATTTATAGTACACACACAATTGACATTTTAACACATACATGGTATGTCACAAAAGTAAAAAAAATATAGAAAAAAGATTGACTGGACCGATTGAATATTATAGAAGTCTAATATCACGTAATAATGCAAGACGCAATGTTTAGATACTATTAGATACAGTTGAAAACTAAGCGTTTCTTGTTCCCAGTTTTTTAGGGCTTTTATTATTTTTTATCAATCAAGATAAAAATTTCTTATAACATATCAATTAACCTTTCAATTTCCGTTTCTTAATTCTAATATTGCAATCTGCATGCGATTTCTAAGACAAATTAACCTTTAAGCTGAATATAGGTATTAACATTCAAAGTACCTTATACCTGAGTAAACAAATAAAAACAAACCGTGGTCGACTCTAAAGCTGACTGTGTAACACCGCTAGAAACAAGCTCCATAAAGAGAGATGCAAAACTTATTGTGCCAGTCTCGAGGTAAGAAATATGAATTCCTCCTGTTCTTGTTGCCATGGAAATCATTCTTTCATCTGCTGCTTGGGAAATAGAAATGGTGTGTATGACACATTTTTCATTTATAGCGTGCTCGACAGCGGAATCAAGGCTATCACCACCGTTGTCTTGGCCGTCTGAAATTACTATGATTTCACAACCTGTTAAATCTGTAAGAACAAACCTGAAAATCTGAAATATAATAATGTATGAACTATAATCTTAATTTGTTGTTTTGATAGATGGTTCTGTCATTCAGATGGGTTGTGGTGTGGGTTTGATATATGGTTCTGTTTTATATTATATATGGGTCAGTTTTTTTTAATGATATTTGGTACTATCATGATTTAATATGGTGTGGTGGTTTTGATATATGGAAATGTCGATTATATAAATGGTGACCCATATGTCTTTAGCCTCAAAGTTGCCACCATTTTTAACGGGATCAGAACAGTGTCATAGTTATCATCTTTTGCTGAGTGGACATTGAATCATTTGACCTCAAGGCGTTACATACAAATTAGACCAGGACTACGAGGAAACTACAAATAATTTCAAAAAAGGTTAATGTTTCTATTTAGGTTTGTGCCCGATATAATCCATATTTAGGCACATGAGGTAATGCTTCCTTGAGCAACGATAGAAGATGTTATATGATCGTATTGTCTAGTAATCCAACCGCAATGTAAGTATGACATTTAAAATTATAATATCAGAATATAACAATGATATTTACCTGTAATGCTTTTTCTATTCCACATCCAATACAGGTCCCTCCACCGGTTGTTTGTGGTAATGCACCGACAAGATTGTCTCTTACTTCTTGCGACACGACTTGAGTTAAATTCATTTTGATGGAGGCAGACGAGCTGAACCAAACAATACCGAGCCAACTTCCGTCTGGAATTCTATTTTGTATCACGTACTCACTGGCTTGATATAGCGTTTTGATTCTATCAGAAACCTTTAAGATAAAAACACTCAGGCATCAAAGAGTTAAATGTACGACTATTGAAAGTATTTACAAAAATAATACAATGTACTGTAAAATATTCCAGCATTGAAGATATGGTACGAACATCTTAATTATAATTATCTAACAAGATAATCACAATGGAGCTCTTGCTATAAAAATGAAATTTCATATAGACGGCAAGTGATAAACATTTAATTTAATCATGTTATTCATATGAAAACGAAAATAAGCTGATTCGTACATCCATACTACCAGAAACGTCTAAAACAAAGACACGGTTACCGTCAGTTTCACGTAGGACGTTGAATATAGGAGTTGTATTTGTAGATGCTGGTAGAGGTTCTGAAAGTAAAAGCTGTTATATTAAGAAAAGTTAGATTTGATTTAGAGTAACATAGCTTCATAACAAGAAACAAACATTTTGTTATTTACCGATAATAACTAACATCTGATGTCGAGTACGCTTTGTTGCAGATTTTGTTTTATTAAATGTCATACTGCAAACTACGACGAACATATCTAAAATTGTATATATAGCTGTAATGAATAAGTGTTTTACAACCTGATTTGAAGTCAGTATGGTCCCTCATTACTTCCCAAGCACTACGGCCCTTGCATTTGTCATTTTGTTTGGTTGGGGCTTTACTGTTATGCCTCTGATGTATGGGGATAATTTCATCATCTTCATTATCACAAAACATTGATATCTGTTTTAATAAATATAAACTTTTAAAACATCTTGTTCCTGTCTAATGAAGCGCGGACTGACGCCAAGTTTCCCCAAGTAAGAAAAACGAAAATAACAATAAATTGTTTAAACATACCAATTTAAACTTGATGACTTATCTTCTTTTATTAATATCTCATACCGACACTGTGAACAAAAACTCTAAATAATGAAAAGGCATAAATCGATCCAATTTCTGTTTCGTTTCTAATAATTTATACTTCGGTTTAGTGGTTGACTTATACAGCTCGCGCGAAGAAAAAACTAGGTATGCGTTAGTGAAAATGTGTGTTACTGCTGCTGCTGCTGCTGCTGCTGATGATGATGATAACGCTTCTACTGTTGTTGTTGTTGTTTGTTTTTGCTATCAAAGCATACATAATTTAAAACCTTGCAAAGAAATACTCTCGTCTAAAATTTGCCATGGTATCTGATCTTTTGTGGATAGTTTGCACTTTTTCGGATTCGGCAAATTTTAAAGAGAATACAACTGTATATATTATGTACGCTATGTTTAATACGAATAACATTTTAAGGCCTTAAGTAATCATGGAAGTATAAAAAATGATATGACATACCCCATCCACCCAGTTGTATGCCATTATTGAACTTAAATTTGACTGGGATTGTGTTTCATCGGGACAAAATTTACAGTTTTTATCCATCACTTTAGTTGTGTCAGTAACTGTACAGGACGATGTACTTCTACATCTTGAACCCATGCCGACAGTACCTTCTACTTGTTTACTGCACCTTCAATTTACTATTCATGTAAGAATTTACGTTCGTCTTAAGGTCATAAGAATTTATCTAAACTTATCACCTTCCCTGTCATAAGATACATAAGCGCCCATATCGTCAAGAAAATCTCGCCACCAAACTAATAAAATATCAGGAAGTGACAAAGTTGTCGGAGATTATACAAATACTGTATGTGACATCATCACAAATCTGAACAATAATTAATTTCTATATTGATAGCATGGTAAGTGTTCGCTCTTAAACTTAGTAACTAACTTGAAATATTGAAATATATTTAATTTGTTTTTTCTTCATAATTATATTTTTTTTCTTTTCTTTTATATTTTGTTTCATCATTGCATGTTTCAGTCACAAGGCATAAAATACAATTAAAAACGAGATATAAAAGAAAAAGAAAACAACAACAATACTCTGCAGGAAAATTCAAGGCAGGTTTATTTCTCAATTCATAATTAAACAAACATACTTGTATATAAAAAGTATTGCTGCATTTGATTAACGGTTTACAGCATTGTCATATTGTAAGTCAAAAATTATTTTGTGGTGCAACAAGAGTGACAATTTTAATCTTTAGTTAGAATGTCTCCTATAATTTAAAATAAGTACATCATTGTTTAATTTCTAACTTCCTTGCATTATTTGCCTTTGCCCCAATTAAAAAATCTTACAGCTGATAAAGATAACCCTGCAATAATTATAAAATACTTCAATTGCGGCATTTTTCATTTTGTATTTAAAGCATTATTTTGACTTGTTTTGCCGGTTTTTCTTTGTGCCAATATTTCAAATTTATCATTTTTTACAGTAAAAATTAATATCCTGTACCTGGATGGATTCCAAACTCCACTGTGCATGTAAAACCTTTTGCTTTTCTTTGTGGTGTATTCGTCAAATAGACCCCATCTTAAGTGTCCCCATTCATGAACTAGCACATTTTCTGCTCAAAACATATAAGGTAAAGGAGACACATAGTTTTACTAGCCAATCATTCTCTGTTAAGGACAACAAACGAAGCAACAGCATCAATTGATTAATGCATCTAAAATGAACGATTTCAAAAGCCCTTAGATTTATCATTCCGAAGTTATCATTGATCAAAGAGAAAAAGTGAGTTTTTTTAAAAAGTTTTTTAAGCGTAAAATTTATTTCTATGTACTTTACCATGTATATGAAAAGTTACAAATAAAACATTGTTTGAACTTAAGAGAAAAATATCATTTTTCAATCGGTTTCATTCTTTACCATGATGTCCAGCAGGAAATCAGAATGGAGATACATGTATCGCCCCGCATGTCCGCACTTCTTTCTTCTTCGCTTTGTATGCGGAGATTTCACTTTTCCCGCTTCTACTGTTATGTATGACTCAAACTCGGAACGTGCTTTCATTGCGGTATATTCTGGTTTCGAAGTCCAAGACTTAGGTAATATGATGTTTATTTGACCAAAGTAGACATGGTGTCTGGTCGCTTTGAAAAGCATCTGTGACGCCTTAGTAAATACATCCTTAACAAGATATACATTTGTTATTAGGTTGCTGGTTAATTTATATAATTATGCATATTTAGAAATAGGTTGAACCTTGACATAAATATCAATTAATTACGTAAATATTGAAAAAAGTGTTCAATGATTTTAAAATAGACATGCATACACGGTCAAAGAATGTAAATTCGGTAAAAGATCTGTAAATTTCTTTCTTTATATAAAATTCGTCATTTTCTTGAGTAGCAAATCTATTGATGAATAGAATGGAAACCGCGTGTCAAATTTTTACATATTATACCTTGATATTAAATACTTTCCCCGGAAGATGTTCATAATTTATTGAGTGAAAAGGTAGCATTATATGTGAGCAAAAAGGAACGTCTGTCAAAACAATGTTGGAAAACTATCTATTTAATTAGATATTTTACTAGTGAATAATGTTTATGATTATTTTTATTCGTGCATACGATCATATACCTGTTTTTGATAACTGCCAAAATTCGGAAAACTGTATAAATTAAGCCCGCAAACCGCAGTTTCGGATAGCGGAGTTCAATACTTTGTTCTTATTTCAGGTAGGCTAAAATTCTTGTTCTATAAGGCCAAATTAAAAATCTGTTCATATTGTTCACATTGTTCATTTATTTTTGTGTATTCTTATTTCCTTAAAAATACAATTAGTATTAGTATTTGAATAGTTATAATTTATTTAAAATTTTTCTGCTAATGAATTTCCATTTTAATTAAGATAGAACAAACTGTACTTACAATTAACGTTCGTATATTTAAAGAGAATATCAATTTTATATATTTAATAAGAATATTAATTTTACATTACAATTTGTGCTATATTGTTAAGTATTAACATGTTTAGGAATTTCGTACTACATAATAATATAACATGTTTTGTACTACATAATATAAAAATAAAGTTTCGAGTAGCGGAGTCCATACTTTGTTCTAATTTCAAAATATATGTCAGTCTTTTCTAAAAATCAGATCCCGAGTTATTCCCCAGGTCAATTTTAAAACAAACGCATAGTAAAAAAAACCCGGCTCAGCAATATAAAGTGCGTTGTTAATACAAACAAACCAAAACAAACAACCTTAAAACGGCCTAATATATGTTCTTTTTTCGAATGAAAATTTTGTTATACTGAAGTTTTAAAAACAGAAGGCATAAAAAGAAAAGAAAAACAACAATATGAAAATGAAAATATCGTCATGGCTTAAGACACATGACCCACAAGAATGAGTTGATGTTTTCTTCTTTAAAAAGGGTAAATATGCTTTAAATAATTAAGCTCTGAAAATTTTGTATTTCGACCATAATTGACGATTATCGTCTTGGAAAAGAAGAGCTTAATGCGTAATTATTTGTCATTAAGGTAGAGAAATGCAAACCATGTAGGTGCTATTTTGACTTACATACAACATACAAAATCACTATAATACAAGTCCAATAATTTTACAATACACATGTACACTCGATCATAGAATGTAATTTTAGTAACAGATCCGTGAATTTCTTTCTTCATATAAAAAAGAAGGCAGAAAAATAAAATAAGAACTATAATGCAAGTTCTAAATTCAAAAGTGTAAAAGAAGCAAAACTGGCTCATCTAAATAATTATGCTAAATGAGTATTTTTTTGGAAACTGTAAAATGACACCAAATATTAAAAGTTTTTGAGATAGATAGAAATAAGAATAATACGATATTTATGGGATTAGAATATAGGCCTTTTGACTGAAGTTACAATCATTTTTTTAAGGATTCAATCTATTTATTTCTTTTAGCATATTAACAACATAACATACCTGGATCCTTTCTAAGAGGGCGCCATTCTCTACAACAGTGTCTTGGATAACGATATTCACATCCTCATACTTTCCCTTGTTAATGGATATACCAGAAACACAACTTGTCATCAAAGCAAATATCAAAGCAGTTAACGGGTCTGTCAGCATATGTCTGTGGTTATTCAAATCCTTTTTTTAGGTTGACAATAAGACACGATCTTAAAATAATGTTGCACCTTCCTCGCCAACAGTCTTCTCTTGAGTTTTTGGACGAACTCGATCTTTATGTATAAATTTTTTACAAGATTTTTTTTTATCTGTTAAATCATTTTTGTTTTTAAAATGTCTGACTGCTTTAAGTATATGTGACTTCAATAACAATCACACTTGAGAAAAAGTCATCAATATGAAGCACAATTAAGGTGGCTTTAACCATTGATTTTGGCGCCAATTTTAGTTGTTAAGCTAACTCTGAGAGTGACACAAAATTATGTTTTACAGTGCAGACAATGCTCAAGGATTAAAGTTTGTGTTAAATTTTAACTTTTAAGATAGACTTAAGTTAAGAATGTCCTTCAAGTCTTCTTGTGACACCCTCATCAATACTAGGCGTTCAAATTTACCACCTCACTATGATCTTTTTATTACTTCATTAAGTATACTCGAAATAGTTTTTTTATATATAAATATATGACGAAATTAACTTAATATGCAAACACTAAAATTATCTCCAGCAAACACAGTACGATTAAAGTTAATTGTGAGCTACTCTTCATTTAACTATTTCACCATGAAGGACATCATGACTGCAGTTACAGTTGCAAGTAGAGAATATTAAGGAACAGTCAACAAAGTGAGTAGTTCTCCAAATAATGAGGAAGCTAGCATATTTCTAACATAGCTAACAAGAATGTGGAGCTTTGGTCCTCGTTACCTAATTAAGAACAATAAGGAAACAAAATAAACGAAAATATTTTATCGTAAGGTAATTGAAGTGTTCAATTGATTGCTGATCATTCGTTGCGTATTTTTCCGTTTACAGTATAAATATTGTATTATACCATCTTTGAAAAATACAGTTAACACAATTGGATATCACATACTTTTTTAGTGTCAATTCATACATGTACGTTCAACTTTGTACCATTTTTAAATAAATTTCAAAGCACTATAAAATACGAAACGAACAAATAAGTCTTTGTAAATTAATTTCAGATTTTTTTGATATTAAGAACATTTTTGGTCCCTTTTTTCATGTTTAAACTTTGTTAAAATTATTTTGTATTTTAAGCTAACATCTTTGTCGGGAGAACTATCTTAGCGGTAATACGTTTTTATATGGTACAGCCATCCAAATTATCATGAATATTTCATCTTTCTATTTCTAATTCAATGGGTAATGCAATTAATAAAATAATTATATAGTACTTTCTAATTCCAACTTAAAATGTTCGTCTGCATGACTTTTCAAGACTTCGATGTGCACGAAAAAATGAATAGTTATACAAACATTATTGAATTCAATTGACTTATATTCATAATGTTATATAAAAATTGATGAAGTAAATACATATACGATTTTCAATGATAAAACAATATAAATGAAGTATACCGATATAAGAGTAGTATATGCATTATTAACAGATTCTAGGCTTTAAAGACCGGTGCGGACCAGTATTAGCCGTCTGATCATGATCTGCACTGTTTCCTTATCTGTTTTGTTTCGGGATCATTGATGCCAGCACTATTAAGTATTGAGAATTGAGTACCGCTCAAGCCGGTGCTAGGGGGCGTGAGGGATGTTGCACGTATTCATTATCCCTCATGTACAGACTCAATTAAACCGAGTCTGCAATTCTCTTAAAATTTTGTTGTGATTAATGATTCCGAGGGATCACTTTGTTTCAAGATATTTATACTTCACAACAGCAGGTGTCAAGTGCTGTGTGGCAGCTGTAAAAAGTTGCCACGTACTTCACTTCAGTGTTGTTATATTTTTCTTGTCATTCGGGATCATTGATGCCAGCACTATTAAGTGTTGAGAATTGAGTACCGCTCAAGCCGGTGCTAGGGGGCGTGAGGGATGTTGCACGTATTCATTATCCCTCACGTACAGACTCAATTAAACCGAGTCTGTAATTCTCTTAAAATTTTGTTGTGATTAATGCTTCCGAGGGATCACTTTGTTTCAAGATATTGATACTTCTTGTCATTGTATACACACCGGTCTCTCAAATATCGTCAGTAAGACGTAAGACCGGTGTACACAATGACTTCTTGTCACAAAAAAATGTTATAAATAAGTGATGTAAACATGCATCATTTATTTCAATATGCAGTATAGACAATAAGTTATTTAAAACAGAAAAAAATGATTTATGGTTTTTCACATAAAACCAAAAGGGTATGATATGGACCAGTATTGAAATGAAGTCAGATCTGGTTTTATTAATATTACATTATATAATGGAAACTTGTCTTGGCAAAATGTAAGGAGTCACATTCAATAAGAAAACATAAGCTATCGAAGAAAAAATATTGTACTACTGGTAAAATGATCCATGTAAATATTTAATATATCAACTACTTTATTGTGCAATCTTTTACAAGTGAACAGACAAGACATGTATGATATAAGGTCATCTTGACAAAGAAGCATCGCGGATTAGCTAGAAATCGTTTGCCGGAAATGTCATCTTTCTTCGAAATCAGAGGCATTTATTTAGTTACATTTGCACTTGATTAAATTCAAGTTGTCAAATAAGCAGTACATGTATTACAATCCAAAAAAGTCCTAGGAAAAATGTATACAATTAAATGCGTTTAGTATTGTTAACCTGCACATATAAATGTAATAGGAAAAAATAACTTCTTAAGACCACCCTAAACGGCAATATTGAAATTGTTGCATAGAGACAGTTCATGGACGAAAGTGGTAAATTCAAGGTACCGTTTAGGCATAAAAAGTATCCGCCATTTATACAAGACAATTTTAGAAACTTCAAAAAGTGTTTATACAACGGTTATCGTAGAACTTTTAATGTGAATCGAATAAAAACGGCACGTGGTCATCAAGTAAAAGAACGTTTGTTCTTAAAAAGAGAAAAAACATCGGGTGAAACTGTCGAAATAAAGTGGAAAGGAAATGACATATATATGTTTCTAGCCTGGGAATTGTGGTGACTGTTAGTAACAAGTTGGCAAGTTGTTGGGAGTTGTTGGCAAGTTTATTGCCAATATATGTATTAAAAGTCCATCTAAACTAAGTGAATTCATAGGTACAAAAGCAATCAATACATTATTTATATATTTATTATTATGGTTGTAGAAACCAAGGTACAAAAAACCAACCTGTTGAAATTTAGTCGCATTTGTTTAAAATTGAACAACAGTACTGTTTGGCATATTTAAATTACGAATTGTTGTCTGACATATTTTCAAGCATAAGAGTACTGGAACATACATAAGATGTCAAATATAAACATTCGTTTTACATTATCTCTGTTTTTGTTTATATCTGAAACCACGTGATAGAACTTCTTTCATTCTGTTTTTTTCCCGACGTTATTATACATAATCATTTCCGAATGTGTGACAATAGCCCTTAACCGGACTTTTCATCATCATACTTTCAATATTTTATCATCGTGGTTCCGATTTTTTTATCATCGTACTTTTGACATTTCATCATCGTGGTTCCGACTTTTTACCATGTTCTAACAACATGTTATCATCGAGCTGTTGACTGTTACTGTCGTAGTATCGACTTGTCTGGCATGTGCACAGAGATCATAACAATGGCTAACAATTTAAGAGATTATTGTTACCAAGGATACAATTACAAACAAATAATAATATTAATACCTTTGAATCGTAGTGTTAGCATAATGTAAGTACCTTGTGTGTTTTGCAAAATTTCAAACGTACACTTGTTCGGACTACCAGTATCAATTTTATATACATGTTTAACAGGACAGCGAAAAATACGATGGTGAAAAGTCAGGACCACGATGGTAAAAGGTCGAAATAACGAAACCATGATGGTTAAAAGTAAAAAGTGCGATGGTGAAAACACAAACTTGTTTGTTTATTCGACTTTTTTTCCACCATACTTTCGAATTTTTATTGTATATCCATATTTACACGGACGGTTCCAATGATGTTTGCAAAGGTAGCTACAGCTGTCATCTAGGATGAGACTACCTGATAAACTATATTTCTTAACTGCTGAAGCAAAATCTACTGATTTAGCATTGTTATTCATACTAGTACTACAGCGTAATTATATTTTTTGTATGTGTTTTTTCTTCAGATTAACACTCTGTGTTATAAAAATAGAAAATTTAATAATATTATTATATAAAGTTTCTTGTTTCGATGTTGTGACGTCTTAAAAACCAAGTCATCAGTGAAATTGTGTTGGATCTCAAGGCAAAAAGGAATACGAGGAGATGAAAATGTATATTGTTTTGCTAAAGAACCTTCCATTGCTAAACCATTAGAGTTACTGTTACCATGTAATGATTTAAACCTTCCATAGAAAAACTACATCATCTGTAAGGAAATCAAATTAGGACAAAGCAATATTAACAAACTTAATGATATAGACCGCTGACTTAACATGTCGCAATCTCTTTTGTAAAACTTCAAGATCAGGTTCTTCTTAAATGTCGAATAGGACACACTAGTTACATATTCTCATCTATTAATAGGCGATGATGCTCATTTTTGTCTAGGTTTAATATGATTTTATTCATTTTCTCCTTCAATACCATGATCATGCATCGGTTCGTGATAGATATAACCGAGTAAATTCACTTTTTCAACTTTTTGATTTAGACATGCTGCATGCTGACAAAAGGCATCCATAATATAATTATATTCAGCTCGTTTATGTCATTATTGAGCCCGAACTCAATCAATTTCCTCTATGTAAGAAAACAAAGAATATTACTTATAGAAAAAGATCATACTTATGTTTATAATTTTTATTTAAAAAATAATGCCAATTTTTCATCCAAAATCAGACTCAATGTCATGTTTAAAAGATAACTTTGTTCATGGATTGAAATAACATTTATTCATTATAAAATCTTACATTGCTTATTCCGACATTGCTAGCGCAATATCATAGTCAATAGGCATTATTCAGTTTATCCGTGTTTTAAAATGAGACGGGTTATTAAGATCTGTTGTCAAGTTCAAAAAATATTTTTATGAAAAATGATGTCATACATTCTTAAATAAGAACAGTGTCATTCCTTTAAAGTCACTTTTTAAGCACGAAGCTGTATGAAATCCAAAATTGGCACATAGCAATATGAGACGAGATTGTAATGAATTGTAATGAATTGAAAACACTGAACATACCAAATATTAATAAACATTGACTTAATGGCATGATTTACTTAGGTTTCTGATTTGCACAATTTTTTTTATATCATGTAGGCTATTTTAAGTCATTTACACACTATGCAATGTAATTGTCACAAATAATTAGCGAATACACTGTGCTTGGTAAAGCAGGTGGAAACAGTCACACTTGTAATTGTTCAGAATATCTAACCTCTGGTGATCTTGTTATTTCAAAATTTTGTTTTCTTTTCTTATCCCGAATTACCGCTACTACTATTATAACTATGACGATGACAACCGCTGCACATGACAATCCAATACCTAGCATGTTCAGCTTTGTCGTCTTCTCTTCTTCTTTTTCTTCTTCTTCTCCTCCTTCTTCTTCTTCTTCCTCTTCCTCTAATTTTCCTTCAACAGGTTCTTCTTCTTCCTCTTCTTCTTCCTCCTCAAGTTTTCCTTCAACATGTTCTTCCTCAGTATTAAACTGAAAAACTTTGTTTGTGCGGTTAGGTTTCTCAACGTCACCTTCTGCTTGTATTCTGTATCCATTGGCAACAAGAATAGAAACGATGTTAGAAACATCGCCAAGGTTTCCAGCTTCGTCCTTTGCCCGTAAAGCAAAGAATGTGGTTGACGTGTACGATTCTTCTGCGTCGATTTCTATCCTGATGTACTCAGTTTCACCTGCAGCCTTTGGTGTGTAATTTGTATTCACGGTATCTAGCATTGTGGCCGCCGAAAAGTTATTTATCAGTGTATAAATGTCGTCTGCAATTCTAAGCTCATAGTTTGCAGCTGAAATAAAATATATGTATGTAACATTAGGCTAACAGTATTTTATCATTTACTAGTATTTGTTATAATGGTGTTTGAATATGGATTTTTTTAATTGAAGGTTCCGACAAGCTAGACACGCACGTTTTGGCGAAATTCAAGATTTTTATTTTTTTTTATTTTCGCAACACACACATATATATATAATTGCTGGTTTGGTCCCCTGACGAGGCGACATTTTTCCATGACAAACGATCTTGAATATAAAGGCAAATGGCCATTTGTCTCTCAACACTGATCAAGAAATCATGTAAGATTAGTAGAAAAGAAAAAATTGTATTTACTTGCCGATAAACACATACATCATTTAGGCGGACCGCCGAAATATGACCAAAACAATGTGTTGAAATCGGTATAGAAACATACAAACAAAAAATCTTTTATAGGAAAGCTGAAAATGAATTATTATCCTCCGGCAGATTTCAATAGCCTACTCCTCGATGTTAATCATGTAATAAGATTAAAGATATCTGAAAAACTGTTAATAACTCTGATACTGAAACTAACTGTAGATTATCTAGTTTACAACTACACTAAATAGAAACAAGCAAATAGAAAACTATAAACTGCGTGTATACCTTGTCCAATATTTACGTCATTTCCCGTTGCCGTCCATGTAATAGTAAAGTTTCTGCTCTCCCCATAATTTGTTTTTTCTGTAGTTATATCTATAACATCTACATCTGTGATACGGCCTGGTGGTGTGATGTCAGTTTTCGCAATGACAGGCGAGAAATTTGATACAAGAATCTCATTATGCAGAGAGACACGCTGGAAGCTGTCTTTGAGAACTTCTGGTTCTTCCAAATCTTCATCTGCAATGTACGCATGAACGTGTTTGTTTTAATTAGAAAAATGATATCTAAATTAATAATATATAATATCTGACCGCTATATATTGCTATGATAATTAGTTGCATATAAATCAGATCTTAAAAACATATGTTTTGACTGTATAAGATTAGAGAACGTGTACACTGTTGCTACTCCTCTCCAGGTAGTATTCTGAAGTAGGCTATTCATTTACAAATAGTGAATATCTATACTAGTATTTTGGACTTACCTGAATATTGATATCCTGCGCTGATACCAAAGGAATCTTTAATAGATGCTGTACCACCTTCTGCATGCGCAATAACTTTTGCAGTTAAGCGACCATTATTTTGAATACAATATCTTGGTATAACTCCGGCATAAGCCCCATCATTTGCCAAGTCATCTGGATCTAAGTTATAATGAAATTACATAAGATAAACTGTCGTGATTAAATCATGGCAATTAGGTACTTGAGATTATCTGAGACACTGTTCTTCAAATCCTTGTAATCTAATCAAAATTATATTTTGCCGAGCATATTTGGAAAGTGTGCCATATAAACACAACATGCTTCGAAAGTAACAACAGGATGAAATAAAGTTTAACTTTAACGTCATTTTAATACTAAACACTGGTTGTTCATTTGCAGTATTATGTAAAATATAATATAATAACTGCAAGATACAAGTTGATCTTCCTGAGATCAAGCCGGTAACAAATACCAACCAATGACTAAAATAAGATAATAAAAGGTTAGTTTGCAAATATTTTATTACAATTTGTTCAGTAGGAATAAATATTACAATCCACAATTTATCTCTTCCCTTTTTTCAGTGGTTACCGACAGTATGCTACTTTTTCAATAAGGACAAAAACAAAACATAGCGCTTGTTTCATTTGATTTTTTTTGTGCTGGCTTTCCTGGATAACTTACCAGTCTATTCGCAAGTGGCTGACTACTAATCCCACTAGATTTCCCGATCAGAAATGAGAGACAGATTACCATAAGACATATAATGATTATATTCAACATACATCATATATATCAAACAGTTTTTCCATTCTTGCACAATGGATATGTCGAACTCTAAGCATTTTAAAATAGGCACTTATGCAAGCGTGAACAAAGTTCTTACCAAGTCCATTGTCGAATAATGGCACGGAAACTCCTGTACCTATAATCGCCGTCACATTTGCATTTAAAACAGCAGATCTCCCTTTCGATACATCAGCTCCCACAACAGGTAGATTGCCAGAGACAAAGTCAAAATTAACTGGACTGATCCATGAATCAACTCGCACTACCTCAGGTCCAGTTGGTTCAGAGGTAACAATGTGTTCAAAAGTGGATTCTGCTTCGATTGTTGCATTGTATCGTCCGGGCTGTAAAGCATTTCATAGCAATGAAAGCAATCACATGTTAAAATGAGTTGAACATATTCGTGTGCAATTTAAACATTATTCATGCACTTAACTGAAATTCTGTCCTAAACATTATACGCAAGGCAAAACATAAAAAACGTAAACAAACTATTACGACAGTTATAATTATATATTATTCTGTGGATTGATACTCAGAGAAAAAACACTTTATCAATGAAGAAAAGCAAAATAACTAATTATAATTAAACCTTTTTCTAAACTTTTAAATTTAATATCGTACATCTGGTGGTCAGATATTTAAGGCTTACCTCTGCTATCCCGGGAATACATAATACAAGACTGTCCCCATTGGCTTGTTGTGAATATAAGGTTCCATTTGGACTTTCAACATTAATATTTATTGACCCTGACACCTTGTTTAGAACACTAACGGTAGTGTTCTTTCCAACACTGTTATCTACATCAAAAGTGAATGTATACGGTGATGGACCGAGAGTGTCAACCGTCTCCGATATAAGCTATTTGGAAAAAGATATATATTTTATATCCAAGTGCAATTTTAATCGAGCAGCTTTAGCAGCTTGTTGTGTTTGAATGAAGAGTTAGGAAATCAGTTGAAATGAATAGACATAACAAAATGATTTATTATCATTTTACTGAGGGCTTTTATAAAATAACATGACATTTGATCATGTTTGTTGAACAAGAATTCTCAGCTTTCAGTCAGTTACAAGTGTCTGTTAATGTATTCACATATTGGAACTTTTTTCATTTATCTTTCAAATGAAAACATGCCTATTTGCTTACTATTTTGATATCCATTTAAGTCTATTAACAATATATAGAAATATATCTAGACAAAACACAAAACACATTGCATCTGAATAAACAAATATATATCAGTTAAACAACGAACCGTGGTTGATTCCATAGCTGCTTGTGTAACCCCCTTGGAAACAACCCCCATAAATACGGACGCAAAATTAATTGTCTCAGTTTCAAGGTAAGAAATATGAATTCCTCCAGTTCTTGTTGCCATGGATATCATTCTTTCATCTGCTGCTTGGGAAATAGAAATGGTGTGTATGACACATTTCTCATTGATAACATGCTCCATAGCAGAATCAAAGTTTGCAGTGTTGCCGTCTTTACCGTCTGAAATTACTATGATTTCACACCCTCTTAAATCTGTGGTAACAAACCTGAAAATCTGAAATATTCCATGCATATAAACAAGAATTTGTAACAGAGTTACCAACGTCCCCGCCTCGGGGATGTTTTATATGAAGCATATAATTGTGCTATTTCAAAAGATTGAGGTATGGATTTCAGGACTTTCAGTCTAAAATTATGATCAATGCTAGATCTGCAAATGCAACAATAAATTTATTATAGAAATACTAGTAAAATGAAAGATTGAATTTAAATTCTATCATGTTAACCTTTGACCTCTAAGTGTGACTTTGACCTTGGAGGTAGGGGTGCAGGTGTTGTGCATGAAATATCGTCTTATTAATATTACTATTTGTGTCAAGTATTTTCAAAATCCCTTGAACTATGTAGAAGTTATAGATCGGACACAAAATATACCCTATAACAGACTATGTCAATCTTTGACCTCTAAGTGTGACCTTGGAGGTAGGGACCCATGTTTTGTGCCTGACATATCATCTTATAAAATTTGATTATTTGTGAAAAGTATTTTACAAATCCCATGTTATGGACTGGAAACAAAATATACCCTTTAACAGACTATGTAAATCTTCGACCTCAACGTGTGACCTTGACCTCAGAGGTAGGGACACATGCGTTAGGCAGGACATATCATCTTATCATTGTGACTATTTGTGCCAAGTACTTTCAAAATCCCTTGATCTATGAAGAAGTTATAGATGGGACACAAAATAAACCATATAACAGACTCTCTTAACCTTTGACCTCTAAGTGTGACCTTGACCTTGGTGCAGGTGTTGTACCTGACATAATGTCTTATAATTGTGACTATTTGTGTCTAGTTATTTCAAAATCCTAAAGAAGTGCAAAATATACCCTAAAACAGGCTATGTTAATTTTTGACCTCTATGTGTGACCTTGAACTTGGAGGTAGGGATGCAGGTGTTGCGCATGACACATTGTCTTATTTTAGTGACTATTTGTGGCAAGTATTGACAAAATCCTTTGATCTATAAAAAAGTTATGGACCGGACACAAAATATACCCTGTAATAATAATAAACTATGTTAATCTCTGACCTCCAAGTGTGACTTTGACCTTGGAGGTAGGTGATCAGTTGTTGCGCATGACACATCGTCTAATTATTGTGAACAATTGTGGCAAGTATTTACAAAATCCCTTCAAAGATAAGAAAGTTATGGACCGGACACGACATATACCATCAAATAGACAATGTTGACCTTGAATGAGCAAGTGCGACCTTGGCCCTGGAGGTAGGGGTCTGGTTGTTGCGCATGACACATCGTCTTATTATTACATACATCTGTGCCAAGTTATTGCAGATTCCTTTGATAAATGAAAAAGTTATAGACTGACACAAAATATCCCTGAAAGATTTTTAACCTTTGACCTCCAAGTGGCCCTTGACCTTGGAGGGGTGACGGGTTTGGGGGCATGACACATCGCTCATTATTGGAACAATTGTGGCAAATATTACAAAATTCTTTAAAGATGAAATTTATGACCGGAACGACATATACATCAAATTAAAGAAATTTAACCTTGAATGAGCAAGAGCAACTTGCCCTTGGAGTTGGGGTCTGGTTTTGCGCAAGACCATGTCTAAAAAAAACATTTGTGCCAATAATTTGTTTTCCTTTCAAATAATGACAAATTTATTAACCGGAAAAGAAGTACGGCGAGGGGACGGAAGACGGACGGACCTATTACTATATCCTCCTTTTTTCTTCGAAAAGGCGGGGACAATAAAAATATTCTAATGAAACTTTGAAGCTTCACGTGCTGTTCTACATATCATCATTGAATTAGTTTCGCACTATTTTTAAATAGATTTATTTTCTTAGTTGTTTAACGTTCAAAATAATAATATTCTCATGATGGAATGAAATTGCTTGCCACATCAACGAGAGAGAGAACCTTAAGTTAATCAATGACCTTAAAAGATGTTGAAATGCCTAAAACATGGCCAAGATCTATATGTGAAAGATAAGGAAATAAATTCTAACCTGCAGAGCTTTTTCTATTCCACACCCGATGCATGTTCCTCCAGTAGCCCTTTGCGGCAATGCAGCGACCAGATAGTCTCGAACTTTTTGTGACACGACATGGGTTAAATTCATTTTAACGTCAGCAGCGTCGTTGAACCAAATAATACCTAACCAGCTGTTGTCTGGAATTCTTTTTTGGATCACATACTTACTGGCTTGATATAACTTTTTGCTTCTTTCATTAGTCTGGCAAGAATAAAACACTAACCAGCTAGCAAATTTTGATTTTGTTAAAGAAGTAAAAAGAACAAGTTTAATGAATACATTTTTTGGATATATTATACAACTTCGGTCAATATATAGTGTTTGGCCCTATGTGAAGTAAGATCGATCGAGGACGTTTTACTTAAATCAAGTCCGAGAGAAACACTAGTCGTAAATCTTATACAATAATTTATTACAGAGTATATGCGAAGCAGGTCTTCATGTCTTTTTGCAGATAGCAGACATGAATCCGTAACAGTTAATTAAAACTCGACTTTTGTAAAGTCATTATTTACAATTATCTTATAGATTGCATTCATATTTAAAACAAAACAACCCTGACCTGACTAAACATTACCTCGACTCAAAGATGGCCTTGACCTTCGAGGTCAAATGTTTGAATTTTACATGACATATGCTTTAATTGACACTTTATTATTTATGAACAGATTGTCTTCATATTTAAATACAAGAATTATTTGGAAAAGAACTTAACTTAATTGATTATGACATTCACTCATCAATGACCTTGAAGTTTTAGTTATTAAATTTTATTGAATTTTGTTATAATTGACTTTAATCTTTCATTCAATTAATGAACTGCTTCATACGACTTCAATGACAATGCCTGAAAGAAATTTAAAACTCAATATAACTCATATATGACATTGACCTTGACCGTCAGTTATTTTGCTATAATATAGACTTGTATCCATACTTGGGTACAAGAAGATTATTTTAACAATCAAGGTCAAATTATCGAATTTAGCTTAGGTTGTCATAACTTTGTTTTTCTATCTACGGATTAACTTATACTTGAAAAAGAAAACATTATGACAAATCCCGTATGTTAAATAAATTAAATATGTTCTTTGATATATAATTGGACAAAAGGAACATATACAGTACCCATCAAAAGTCTAGAGACACATAACATTTCACTAATTTTTCGGTATGCTTGGCAAAATCTGTCCAGCAAATGCAGTTTTATTGTTTGAAATATAATATTACCTCCATTTATTATCTTTTGGCATAAAAATGTTAAGAAAGTCACAGTTTATAGGACAAACATACAGTTCTACATATTTTTAGAGAAAACTGACAATTAACTAGTGTTTTCTATCACTTCAAAAACCTTTAATAATCCATAAGAAATGTCTGCCCAAATATCAACATAACTTCCATGGTCAGTCTAGTGAATGTTCCACAATACAATGGTTCCTTTTGAAGACAGAGTGCGCTGTAAAACCCTGAGAAGTCAAGGAGTGGCTGCTTCAGAAATTACCAACATTCTGGGAATAGGAAGGTTGGTTACTTAAATTGATGATTTTTTTCACTTGCTGAATATTGTAAATTCTTTTGCAAGAACAATATCAGCTTTGGATGTTTCTTTTGTGGTTAACTTCCTTTTCCTTCTTCCAAACCCACTGTTCACAAGATCCTGGATTGATTTGAGGCTACTTGAAGTTACCATGATCGACCTAGATTGGGCCGCCAAAAGGTCGCTACACTAAGAGACGCTCCCCTTGCTTATCAGGCAATCTTTACAAGACAGGAGACTCATTGTTCCATTGCTCAAAAGGTCATCGAAATTGACTGAGTTAAAGCTTCACATTCCACAGTTTATCGCAGACTTTAGCAAGTTGGATTAAAGTGTCATCAAGCCATTAAGAATCCACTACTGACCAATGATCATAGACAGAAGCATTTGGCTTTTGCTAGAGCACATTCTGGCTGGACATGGGTGGATTGGTCCACTGTTTGTTCACCGATGAGAGCAAGGTCAACATGTTCCAGACAACGTTCAGGTGAAGCTCTTTTGGACGAATGTGTTGTGTCAACAGTGAAATTTCAAGGTGGTGGAATCATGGTATGGGGGGCCATGAGCTTCCAAGGACCTGGTTATTCTGAAGGTCGTGCATGGAAACTTGAATTCCAAAGGTTACATTGCGTTTTGAGCAATTGTGTCATACCATCGCCTCATCTGCTAGTGTATGGAGATGAGCTCTGGTACCAAAATGATGGTGTCCCGTGCCACCGGGCCAAGATAGTGAAAGAATGGCACTCCCAGAAGAGCATTAGGTGCTTGGAGAACTGGCCACTACAGTTTCAAGACCTCAACCTCATCGAAAACTTGTGGCATGACATCAAAATGAAGATCGGGAACAAGCATCATGGTAATCTGAGAGAACTGTCAATGATTGTGATTCCTGGTATGAGTTGAAAGTAGAACATTATTTAAGAGTATACCTAGAAGAATTCAAGCCGTTTTTACAGCTTGAGGCGGACACACTAAGCACTAACTGTGTGATTTTTTCTGTACTGCTGTTTGTTGGGTTTTGTGCTATTAGGAAAATGAGACAAAATTTGGCATTTTATACTTTTAATCTAGGTTGTGCATTGCTTTTTTTGTGATCATATGTGACATGAATGAATTAAAATGTATTATTATACATTCAGAATGAATTAAATTGGGCATTTTGCCAAGAATACTTGTTTTTATTGACTTGTCTCCAAACTTTTGATGGGCATGTGTATTGCAAAGGCGACATGTTGAATTATTCTTACATGAGACCTTGAGACTGCAATTATACATATTTTGAGGTCTACATATAGTTTTACGGACTTGAAAAAAGTTCTGTTGACAAAGGACGACTGTACGAGGTTTATTTAGAAATGTAAAGTTTTTATATTGACTAAAACATAAGTCTGTTGTCGTTATATCGTATACCATTGGGTAGAGTAATGTCTACCTTTTTTTAAGAATATATGCCAAGCAAAACACAGGTTTTTTCTTCAAGGGGGTTTTTTTACAAAAGTCTTTTTTCCCAATCATGACATCAAAGAAAATCAGCTAATCAGAAGGACGCTTTTATAAACAGCTTACGATATAAAAATGATAATGTACAGTATAATACGCAATTATATTTCGACGAGTACACAGCTGTGAAAAATATGCCTCACCAAAACCGAATATTCCATCTTGAACCTTTATGTTACATTGCAAATAAAATCTTTTAAATACGCTTATTATGACATGAAATAGTGTCAAAAGGCGAATCTAAGCAGAACATATAAGAATGGTGTTATTCACACTAGTTATTAAATAAATGAGTGAGATGACATTATATGTGTTTGTATATTGAAATGATATACTATATGAGAACTGTATACACATAATTTTACAGGCCGATGTTAGCCGACAGAATTTCAAGTTATCCATTCGCAATACTATCAATTCATATGATATCATTTTTGAGTGAGATGTCTTATGTGATAATAAAACATTATAAGATATTCTTCACCGGAGTTTTTATATAATTAAGGGTAATGTTTTATATAGAAGGCGTACTAATGAGAATGATGATTATATATATTCGTGTGATATTAGTAATTAAAGCAAATGAATTGATAAATAACGAAGATTCATACAGACATACTACCAGAAACGTCTAATACAAATACACGGTAACCATCAGTTTCACGGACAATGTTGAACACAGGGGTTGTATCAGTGACTGCTGGCAGGGGTTCTGAAAAATAAAAGCAGGTATAATAATACAAGCCTGTTTTAAAATTAGAAAATATTCAAAAATGTATTGCATTAATTCTAAAACTTCGAATAATCATAAGAGTTTCAAGTCTTGATTGGCATTACTAAAATATCCATATATTTTTATTATGCTTATAATCATAAAATATGAAATAATAATATAATAAAACAACAACAACAACAACAACAACAACAAAAAAACCCCAACACAAGCTGACCTAATCTTTGAGTTCTTTGAAACGGAGAGATATTACTAGCAAGTTGTTCATACATAACTTAAACACTTAATAAATCTTAAAGATAAATTGCTCATTTTAAAGCTTTTAATAAGATGTCAAATGAAAATTTTGAAAAAGATTACACAATTAATAACATTTTATAAATCTTCATTTCTAGAGGTAAAATACTGAAAATGATGCTCCTGGCGAGTGTAACATAGCAACTCAAAGGTGAACTAATTTCTATTAAGATCTGATCATGAATATGTTGCCATTTGCAATATACAGTAGAACTTCTATGAGTCGAACTTCGATTAGTCGATTTTCTCGATGTTTCGAAGAAAAACTAGAACTATCACTAAATGTGATTAATACCCTTACAAGTCTGCTTCGGAAATGAGGATGTTTACTAGTTTAAGGTGAGAATTTACCTTGTCTAAAATAATGAAACATAAGGACGTTTAATGGTTGTGGGGCAAATTAAAGATAATTTGTGGTTTGATGTTGCAATTTTCCTTTTAAATGTTGTTGGCCATTGATTGAAGTTTAATTGAATTAACTCTGTAATAAGCCAGAAAGACAAAAGAAAAAGAAAACAAAGGGCAATAACCTTTAAAACTTGAAGAATAGAGTTAATAGTTCTTGGTGCACTTGCACTTCCTCTTATTTGTTGGGCCATTCTATGAAGTTGTTTTTGAATTCAATCCAGTAAAGTTTTAAGGGTTACTGCTCCCGGACAAAAGGATAAAAGTATCACAAGGGCAGTATTCTCTGTTATTTTGTTCAAAATGGAGTTATGGGCCTTGGTGGCATGGCACTTCCCTTTGAATGCCCCTTGACAACTGTATGAAGTTGTTTTTGAATTCCAAACAGTAGTTTTCAAGTTATGCTCTGGACAAGGAAAAAGTAACAAAGGGCACTAACTCTGTAATTAGTCAAGATGGAGTTATGGTTTCTTGTGCACTGCACTTCCCCTTATTGTGCTTGACCATTGTATGAAGTTGTTTTGAATTCCAACCAGTAGTTTTCAAGTCATGCTCTGGACAAGGAAAAGTAACAAAGGGCAGTAACTCTGTAATTAGTCAAGATGGAGTTATGGTTCTTATGCACTGCACTTCCTCTCAATGTGCTTGACCATTGTATGAATCTATAATGAATTCCAACAATAAGTCTTCAAGTTATGGTCCGGACAAAAGAAAGCAATGGAAAAGTAACAAAGGGCAATAACTCTGTAATTAGTCAAGATGGAGTTATGGTTCTTGTGCACTGCACTTCCCCTTATTGTGCTTAGCCATTGTATGAAGTTGTTTTGAATTCCAACCAGTAGTTTTAAAGTCATGCTCTGGACAAGGAAAAGAAACAAAGGGCAGTAACTCTGTAATAAGTAAAAATGGAGTTATGGTTCTTGTGCACTGCACTTCCTCTCAATGTGCTGGACCATTGTATGAAGTTATTAAAGAATTCCAACAATTAGTCTTCAAGTTATGGTCCGGACAAAAGAAAGCAATGGAAAAGTAATAAAGGGCAATAACTCTGTAATTACTTTTATAAAGAGTTATGGTTCTTATGCACTGCACTTCATCTCAATGTGCTTGACCATTGTATGTAGTTATATTGAATTCCAACCATTAGTCTTCAAGTTATGCTCCGGACAAAAAAAGAAGGCAATTGAAAAGCAACAAAGGGCAATAACTCTGTAATAACTTTAGATAGAGTTATGGTTCTTGTGCACTGCACTTCCCCTTATTGTGTTTGACAATTGTATGAAGTTGTTTTGAATTCCAACCAGTAGTATTCAAGTTATGCCATGGACAAGGAAAAGTAACAAAGGGCATATAACTCTGCAATTAGTCAAGATAGAGTTATGTTTCTTACGCACTGCACTTCCTCTCAATGTGCTTGACCATTGTATGTACTTATATTGAATTCCAACCATTAGTCTTCAAATTATGCTCCGGACAAGGAAAATGCAACGGACAAAAAAAGCAATGTAAAAAGCAACAAAGGGCAATAACTCTGTAATTACTTTTGATAGAGTTATGGTTCTTGTGCAATACACTACCCCTTATTGTGTTTGACAATTGTATGAAGTTGTTTTGAATTCCAAACAGTAGTTTTCAAGTTATGCCCCGGACAAGGAAAAGTAACAAAGGGCCATAACTCTGTAATTAGTCAAGATAGAGCTATGGTTCTTGTGCACTGCACTTCCTCTCAATGTGCTTGACCATTGTATGTAGTTATATTGAATTCCAACCATTAGTTTTCAAGTTATGCTCCGGACAAGGAAAATGCAACGGACGTCTGGACCGACCGACCGACCGACCGCCCGACCGACCAACCGACCGACCGACCGACCGATCGACCACCGGGTGACTCCTATATACCCCCACAAACTTCGTTTTTGGGGGTATAATGAAAGTCCCGATTTTTTCCCCTATATATTCCTTATAAAAACCTATTTATGAGTCGAGATTTTATGCGTCGAATTTTTCGATGTGTCGAAGTTTTTCGTGGTCCGTATAAAGTAAATCTAGTGCAATTTACCACAAATAAGTCGAAGTTTTTCGATTATTTTGACACCTTCGATCTCGAGACATTTTTCACACCTTATCTGGCTGCGAAGACGATTTCCAATCAGCTTGTGTGACAGGTGTCAACAACACATCCGTGTGTTCAAACAGCCTTTGTTTGCGATAAAATGTGTGATTAAATGCTTTAATCGTTACTATTTTAATTGCCGTAGTGGTATTTGAAAGTAAACAGTAAGAACTACTTTCATTAGAAAACATCCATGACCCGGTGTTGCGTGAGAATATCTCAAAGTTGAAAATCTTGTTTGTTTTAGAGTTTACATTTTTTGAAACGATGCCCTCGAACGAAAATATATCAATGAACTTTGGGGCAATGTATTAGACTTCCAAAGGTACCGTTTGAATTGAACTAGTATCTTTTAATTGTAAATGAAAACTAATAAGTTACATCATTCAAATTTTATATCATACCATTGCAAACTAAAAACAACATTATATTGTTGAAACAGGCAACTGCTTTTGAATCTGATTAAAAAAGTGGTTTTGAACCTGATTGGAAGTCAATATGGTCCCTCATTACTTCCCATGCACTACGGCCTTGACATTTGTCATTTTGTTGGTTTGGAGCTTTACTGTTATGCTTTTGATGTATGGGAATAGTTTTCAATCATCTTTCTTTATCACAAAAACAGTGTTATCTGTTAAAATAAATTATGAAACTTATATAAAACATCTTTTTCAGGTCTGTTTAACACAGTATGACCCCAAATAATAACAAAAAGAACATGAAGTCAAATGCAGACAAATATCTTTTGATCTTTTTCTTAACTAAAAATAATAACATGAACACGTGATTTTATACAGTTTATCTAAGTTTGAGATCATATTAATCTCTTGCATTTATATAGGCTGCCAAGAATGTATACAAATGTAACAATTTAGTTCGCAGATGTTTTTCATACGAAATATATCATGAAATTTCAACCCGGCTGATTGTAACAAATTAAGATGTATAGTTAAGCAAAGCATGCAATGATTTGTTACGAAGCACATTTCAAGGTTAATAATCTTCTCGGAAGTAAAACGTGATGCCACATACCCCGTCTACCCAGTTGTATGCCATTAATGAACTTAAATTGGACTGTGATTGGGTTTCATCGGGACAGAATTTACAGTCTTTATCCATCACTTCAGTTGTGTCAGTAACTGTACAGTAAGGTGATGCTGAACATTGTTGACCCATGCCAACAATTCCTTTTACTTTTTTACTGCACCTAAAAATTACTTTTCACTTAATGAAATATATGCCCCATTAAGTATTAAGCATTGTATCTGAAACCTGAAATTGTGAAAAGTTTTATTTTCCTTTTTTACAGGTTTGAATTTTAATATATACATATACATGTATATTTTGTCAGATAGTTTTGTCTTTTATCAGATACGAAGCTTTAAAAAGTAATCTTTTAAAAAAAGTTTCCTCTCAATAAAAATCTCAGACAGTTGTTTTTCAAGTTCTAAACTTAACATGTACTATACTGTACATCTATATAGTCGATAACATTAAAAATATTACATAATGAACATTTAGCTAACCTTTTAATTTTGCATTTTGTCTCGTTATGACAACTTACGTCCTCCTTTATAGTAACGTACATTTGTGTAGCATTTGAAAACGGTATATTACCTGGTAGGATGCCACACACCATCTTCCAAATAAAATCTTTTATTCTTCTCTAATGGATATTCATCAAATAATCCCCATCTTAAGTGTCCCCACTCATGTACCAACACGTTTTCTGCTCATAACATTTAAAGTAAAGAAGACAAAATTACAAATTTGCCTTTGCTAAGAACTACAATAAATTCGATTCAATAATTAATCAAATTACATTGTATTGCATAGAATATTTTGAAGTCTTTCCAGTCAACATTTTGGTAAAATCTTTTTAATGAAATAAATAATAATCAGTATCCTTGTTTACCATGATGTCCCCACTTTGTTTTCCCCTCTTCCAGTAGGAAATCAGCATGGAGATACATGTATCGTCCCGCGTGTCCGCACTTCTTTAATCTACGCTTTGTATGCGGAGATATCAATTTTCCCGCTTCAACTGTTATGTATGACTCCAACTCGGAACGTGCTTTCATTGCGGTATATTCTGGTTTTGCACTCCAAGATTTAGGTAATATGATGTTAATTTGACCAAAGTAGACATGGTGTCTGGTAGCTTGGAAAAGCAGATGTGACGCACTTGTAAATACATCCTGAAAACAAAAATAGTTTTTATAAAATGTCGATACCATAATCAGAACATATAATGGAGTAGTTAGGATAAAAGTATGTAATTAGGAAAATCTTGCCCCTCATATGTTTTAAAATTGACAAAGCACACATACATTTCATACACATTTGAATATAAGATGAAAACACTTAGTTGTGATTTTCAGTCAGAGATTAGTACACAGTTTTAGCCTAAAAATCTATTCTTAAAATACTGGAATAATATATCAGTTTTAGAATGCAATTATTTTGATTCAAGAATCTGAACAAATAATTTAACCTGCGTATAAAGATACCAAATTTTACCATATCAATAGTTTATCCAAACAGATACTTGTAATTCATTGAATAACATGTAGCTTTATCTTTTCATCATCGTCAACAAAAACAAGAAGACAATGTGTCAGAACATTTTCACAAGTTGCAAACAGAAATTATTCTTTTTTGATTATATTTAATTATGATATAATAAAAGCAATTCAAAATAAGAACCGAAAAGATAACATCATGGTCTGATCTTGATCGAAATGATTATTTCAAACATGTTCAACGTATATGTTGTCATCCTTGTCTGGATCACAAACCTGGATCCTT